>NW_014569630.1:97923-100555 GCF_001313835.1 Polistes canadensis | reverse complement strand
AAATTTAAATATTATTTATATAATAATATGTGTGAATACGTGAACACGAAGAAGAAAATATTTTTTGTAATCTGTATTTTTTTTTTCGTCTTTTCTAATTAACATCGTGACTCAATTTAACGTAGTATTATTTTTAATTTAATTTGGTGATATACTCGGAGATATTAAGAATATATTTCATTGTTCGTAATTTATATGCAAGTTTATGGGGGAAAAAAAAAAAAAAGATTTCACTCGAATTTTTTGTATTAATATATCGTTCGATAATAAATTAAATGATCTGTGTTTTATAGAGAGGAACATAGATTAATAGAAATTTATAATAATTTGATTACTATTGGCACGTACGCGCGATCATTAGAAAATAATAGAAAGTTAAATGTCGAGCAGGTATATAATAGATCGGATTAGTTTTCACCGCGGTTTAACATGAAAGAAAATTATTCTTTAATAGTTATTTCACAATTGAAAATTTATTTTCATTAATTTGATCAAACATTATGCATAATAATTTATCAATATAAATAATATATTTTCTACAGACAGAAAATATATATAAACGCGTATATAAATAATAATAATAATAATAATAATAATAATAATTTATTATCATTTCGAATGTGTGACCGGATATATAAAATTGCATCATAGTCACGTATTTGAAATGTACAAATAAATATTATCAAATTATAACAATTATTTTTTTACTACGAACAAATCTAATCCCACGTTCGTTTATTTAATATAATTATCAAAAATATTAATAAAGGGAGAGGAGAACAAAATTTTAAATAAAATAATATAATTCTACATAGAGAAAATATATGTCTATCGCCATTTAAAAAATTAATACTTATTTCTATCGTTAAACCAAAAAAACCAAAATACCACATAAATTTGAACAGTACCATTATTAGAGATTCAAAGACAAAATTAGAAGTGAGAAAGACGAAGAAGTAGAAGACAAAAAAAATTGTATGGAAAGACTTTTAAGAGGATAAAAGAGAAAAGAGAGACACCTTCGCTAGCACAGGCACACCATGATCGTTTATGATGACGAAGGATGCTCGGGCGGGCGAGTTTGCATTTCCGGTTTTGCGGGCAAGGCCATCCTCCGTGAAAATCTAAAGTTGTAATGGTAGAGGTTCTACATGCACACACATATACACACACAAACACATACATGGTACGCTTGTTCCCTGCCAGATCTTTCTCTCTCTCTTCCTCTGTTTCTCTTTTTATTTCTTATTCTCATTTTCTCTCTCTCTCTCTCTCTCTCTTTCTCTTTTACATTAGTGTGCACACCGGCAGCTTAGCTGTTTTGCATTTTATTACGGGTACGGCCGTGGCATCGCTTTTGCCTCCGCTTTTGCATCTTCCATCCCTCTTTTTCTCGCCCTCCCTTCCTCCTCCACCTCCTCCTCCCCCCACCGCCCATTCTTTTCATTTTTTTTTTGTATTTTTTTTTTTGTATTATTTTTATCTCAATCTATCTATCTCTCTCTTTCTCGTATCTTCTTCTTAGCCACGAAAGGAAGCCAAGCAAGCCAACAGTGGTGTTGCTGTTGCTGGTTGCTGTTGGTTGCTGTTGCTGATGCTGTTCGTTCATCTCAACTCACTTTTTCTCATTCTCTCTCATGTTTTTGCATAGGAATCGTATCATGAGTTGCATGTGCTGCACTTGGATATATATATATATATATTTATATATGTTCGTAGTGTCGAATTTCGATACATCGCACACCTGCATCTATTTCCCTCAACATTTATTTTCCTTTCCGTTCGATTTTTCTTTTCTATGGTTTTTCTTTTTTTCTTTCTAGGTAACGTTTATATGCACTTGTCGTTAAAAAGTGACACATGGTATCTCTTTTTTATTCTTTTTTTTATATTTGAATATTATTTGAATTATTTTGATTGAATTTATTTATTTTGTTAACACTAAATTTCTTATATACCTATATTATATTATATACTTATTTCTATCATAGTATATTAAATAATTTGTCTTCGAAAAATCATATACGTATTTTACCATGTATATATATATATATAATCAGGTTTTTATTGCACAACTTACAAAGTTTTTTACAATGTCTTATCATTATTTCACTTATAATTATCTCACATTTTTGGTTTATTCTTAACACACCCCTCGTCTATCACTAATTATCACCAATCTTAAAATTATACTAAACTATCCAAATCTCACTCGAGTTCGTATTTTACCATGTATGGTATAACCAAAAATATATAAAACATAAATGCAATAATAATTCTTGACTCATCAAATATAGCATTGTAAACTTATAAACAAAATTTTGGTTAAAAATTGTACAACTGATCGATCATAATACGTTTAGTGTTGAGTAAAAACGAATAGAATCATTTTTTAAAACCCATTCTGCATCTCTTTTTTTTTAATCTTCTTCTTCTTTTTTTGATGTTTGCTTTATATTCTTTGTGTACTTATTTATTTTTCTTTTTTCTTTTTTAAGAGGATCTCGTCAACCCGCATCTTTTTCAGGTTTTAATCCTTTAGCGTAGAAATGCGGGACTTACTGTCCCTAAGACAATACTATTTTTTATGTTCGTAATCGTGCGTCGAGTGATTTATTTTTTTTTTCTTTTT
>NW_014569630.1:91767-97743 GCF_001313835.1 Polistes canadensis | reverse complement strand
ATTAAATATTATATATTATATTAAAAATAATATTAAACCCTTTGAGTATATGTTGAATACTATAAGCTTAAGTGTTTATTAAGTACAGTATACTTTATTATTAGTATATAATAAAGTACTACTACTTTAGTAATAATACTAAAAACAAAACTCACATATTTATTAATAATAAATTATACATTTTAATAATTAAAGTTTTTCTATCTTAAATATAATTTTAATAATCAATCAATACAAGACAACAATCATAATACTGTATTTAGATTTAAATTGACAAACATGCGCGTGTATGCGTTCATACCATTCATAGAAAAGGGTTTTCAAAATAAGAAAATTATAAAATATTACAAAATAAGAAAAGAAAAGATGTAAAAAAAATCATTTGAAACGTATATAGATATAAACCACGCCTTCGAATAATAATAGTAGTAGTAGTAATAGTAATAGTAATAGTAGTAGTAGTACCAAGGGAAATAATCAAAGAACAGAAACGTGCCTTGTATTCGAGTTCACTCTCTAAAGCATCTTTCATGAGGTCAAATCAATTACGTTGGACATCGAAGAAACTTCTTCTTCTTCTTCTTCTTCTTCTTCTTCTTATTCTCATCGTAAAGAATCTTTCTCTATTTCTTTTCTAATTCTTCTTCTTCTTCTTCTACCTTTTTATTTTATTTTTTTCTTCTTATATTCTTAGGTTTGTTCTTTCATCCGGAACACGAAGAAAATCGGCAAAACGTTATACGCGATTTGGGAAAACTTTTAAACTTCGAACTTGATCGTATATAATACTTTGATTCTTTTTATTTCATTGCTACTCTCTCTCTCTCTTTTATGGGGATTCTCATGGGGGGGGGGGAGGGTAGAGGAATAAAAAAAAGGAAGAATTTCGTTCTCTTTCTCTTCCTTTCTATTTCTATCCCCTTTTTTTCTTCCTTGTTTTTATTTTTATTTTTATCTTTCTCTCACACTTCTTTATTTCCTTTCGTTATTGCTTTCAAAGAAAAAAAAAAAAGAAAAGGGATGAAGGTTTTAGAAATAAGTTCCGATGTTCACTCCTGCCTGAAAGGTGCGAACATACCAAATTTATCGTCTTTGTGGTCCGGTCATAAGATCTTTTTATGAGCCATAGGGTGAACTATGGGGTATTGTGGGGGGGAGAGGTTTGGTTGCGAACACCACCACCTATTGCCAACTTTGATATATTATCATCTTTCCCATTCTTTATATTCTTTATATTATTTACAATGATCGATGATATATCAATGAAGTTATAATAAAAAATAAAAGAAGAAAAAAAACAAAGACACATTTGTAATATTATAAGAGTATTATATATTAAAAAAAACACACACACACACACAGAAAGAAGAAATTAAAAAAATGATATGATACGTTTTTTTTCGTTGTATGTGAGAAGTTTAAAAGAGAAAACAAAAAAAAAATATATATATATAGTCCGTTATCAGGGCATTGGTCTTTTTTTTTTTTTCTTTCTTTCTTTTTTTTTTTGTTCTTCCTCTCGCTTTTTCTTGTACGCCTTATCGACGGGGGATGTTCTTATCATCATCGAGCGAAAGCTTTTCCTGATAACAACGTTAACTTGGTTGGCTGGTTGGCTGGCTGACTGGTTGGTTGGCCGGCTACTATGCACAAATCCAAAAAATGACCGAACGTTTTATGTTATATAGTTACTCGTTGAAAAAATATATATTCTATGTAAATATTAACTTACTTATTTTTATTGTATGTACGGATTTTTTTTATATGAACTGTAAAGCGATGATTCCCCCTAGCCCTCTCTCCCCCACACACACACTTTTTTTTCTTTATTTTATCGCGATATTTATTTATTACGATTTATTTCATTTTATTATTCAAACCGTGTTTATAAATATATTTAATCGTGTTTTCAAAAATTCAATGAAATTAATATTAAAAATAATTATTTGGAAAAAAATATAAATACATATACATATATTTGTGTACATAAATGCATACACACATTATTATTATTATTTATTTTATATACTTATTTTCTTATATGAGGAATAAAACTCGTGCAACCTTACCCTACTTTCTCCTCCTTACCATTTCATCCATCTATCTCTCTTTCTCTCTCTCTCTCTCTCTCTCTCTCTTTTTCTTATTTTTTTTTATAAGTCATAGTTGTTGGTACTCCCTTAAAGCCTTGGAAAGCCCTTTAAATTCGATTCGATTCGTTTTCTCTCTCGCGATTTTCTCAAGTGAGTAGTCGTAAAAAAAAGATAGCAAAGAAGAAAAGAGGGGGGTCGGCAAGGGGTGGAGAGGAGAAGAGAATAGAAGAGAAGGGGGATAGGGGGATAGGGGAGAGTGTAGAAAACGACAAGTCGAATTTCGTTTTTCGTTTCTGAGTGTATATAATGGTATAACTCTTGAAGGAGGGGGTGAAGGGTGAAGGGGAAAGGGTAGATGGGGGGGGAGGGAACTGTTCCATTTTAGACACGATATTGCAACGGAAGCGGCTGCCCAGTGAGAGAGCATTGTATCGACTTTCTTAGAAATCTGATATTCGCGTAATGCCACAGAAAAAGAGAGAGAGAGAGAGAGAGAGAGAGAGAGAGAGAGAAAATGTGTGCGAGTCTAGGAAAGAAACTGCAATACTTTTACTACTTACCTTCCCCCCTCTTCCTCCCATATCCCATGTCCCCCTTTATCCCCTTTTTTTTACATACTCTACTCTTTAACCATTTCCTAAGTTTTTCGCAATATCCTTTACCGATTTTTCTATCCACGTGTGTGTATTTGTATATTTTTACATATAGACGTATGTATACGTAGACACTTGTATTATCGTGGAATGTATATTTTTTTTTTTTTTACTAACCCCGTGTATATTGTTTGATAAAATGTTCGAGAATTTGTATGTTCTAATTTTAAATTGGGAATATTTTCGGATTTCGAAAGTACGTGTTTTATAGTACTCTTCTTTTTTTAGAATTTATTATTTTTTTTCTTTTGTTATAGTAAAACGTATAATGTATATTGTATTGACAAAATGTTCAATGACAATTTTTCGATTCGAAGTACGTGTTTTTTCTTTTTTTTTTTTTTTTTTTTTTTTTTTTTTGTTTAAGTCTTTAAATAAAATTCATCACGCGAATTTTATAGAACTTTGATTACAATAAGAAAAATAAATGAATGAAAAATATTGAATAAATAATTGTGCAATAGTTTAACGAAAAAATATATCAATAATTTATTATATAGAATTAATTTTTCCCTTGGGATGCGAAAAAACAAATGAAATAAAATAAATGGTGTAGTCTTTTCGTACTTTTACAAATAAACAAAATTCATTAATTAAGTTCAAAGTTTAAGTTGAATCATCTTGAATATAACCTTTCAAGTTATCCTTATCTATCTATTTATCTATCTATCTATCTATCTAGCTGTCTATCTATCTATCTATCTATCTATCTGTCTATTTGTCTATCTTCATCCTTTTCTTTTTGTATTATTCAAAGCCTTTAAACTGAGCTCGATGAAAATCTGTCAAAACAGCTTTTTACAAGAGTTTACCGGTAATAGATCGTTAGGAAAACCATAAATCAGAGATATGTTACTCTTGCATGACATCAAATGATCGGAACGTTTTCGAAAGATGATTCATTATGTATACGGAACGAGTATAGTCGGCTTATCAGCTGCAACATAGCACACGTAACAATAGATATCCTTGATACGTTAATATTGTATTTACATATTACATATGTATGTGTATATGCAGATATATACATTTAAATATTTACATATATATATACAAGAAGTCCCAGAAATATTTCATAAACAATGTGTCTCTCAATTTAAAAACAATCAATATTCTTTTTGTAATACAATATTTCTTAATTGTTTTTATTATACACAAACATATGTTATAAAATAATTCATACAGAAAATTTGATAAAATTAATCTCACAAGAGGTATACCTAATTTTTATAAAAATATTATTATGATGCAAAAATAATACGTGTCAATCGAGTAATACAAAAATAATCATTATGTGTTTTTTTTTTTATTATATCTCTAACATAAGTATAAATAAAAATATTCTTTGTGAGACCAATTGTGTTTTAGATCATTTAAATAAAATATATATATATATATATACTTTTCTTACTATAAAATGTATATTTCTGCAATCAAATTGAATATCAATTTAAAAGTTGAATAATCTTAAAATAGGTTTATGTGTATACAAAACACGCTTGCTTTGATTGCAAGGAAATATTAATTATTTTGAATTTACATTCGAAGCAGCGAGTACTTTTGTGATTTCATATATATATATATAATTAGTTATGTATATGTATTATTAATTATTATTAGGTTTTTATTCAAGTTGAGATTAAAACAAGACGGGTCGTGTTACCTGTGTTGTTGTCTTTTTACTCTCTCTTTCTTTTTTCATTTTTTCTTTTTCTTTCTCGAAGGATTATGAAACATAAATAGGTATGTAGATGGATTAATAGATAGATAGATAGATAGATAGATAGATAAATAGAAAAGAAAGAATGAGCATAACGAGCCTCGGATTGTAAAACAACTCGACACTCCAATCAATTTGATATTTCTTCCTCTTCATTTTTATTTCTCTTTTTTTCTTTTTTTTTTTTTTTTTTTTTAATTGTATACTAAAAATATCTACGACAACTTTACCACGTGTGGTTATTAATATCGAATCGGTGTATTTAAATTTCAAGATTATTTATTTACGAGATTATTTCTCTTTAAAAATGTTAAAAATAGATTTTAAATGATGATACACATTAATATTTATAGATTTATAATTGTAGAAAAATAATTTTATTTTTTATATAAATGCTAAATTTTTATTCGATCAGTTATAAATAGCTGTGAATTATAATTAATCGAATATACCATATTGTTAATAAAATTCTTCTATTGACTTGAATAAATAAAAAAGAAAGTAAAAAATGGAAAAGCAAAAATATTTGTATAACGATCGAAATGTGTGAAAATAAACGGTGTAATAATTTCAATGATATAAAAAAAAAATTCAAAAAAATGCAAATGACATTGAATCGATGACGAACTGTAAAGAAAACTTCAAACCTGTCTCTTCGATACGTTTTTAACGTTGAATTAAACCAAAAAAAAAAAAAAAAAATAAGAAAGAAAATATAAAAGAATAAGTAATAAATTTCAAGTTCGTCAGCAATATCGTACGAAAAGAATAAAAGGAAAAAATAAAAAAAAGGAAAAAAGTAAAGGATGCATTTCCTCAACGAAGAATCTTATTTCCATTTCGAACGATTATTATTAATGCAATACGTGTTGGATAATACGATGATGATTAGATCAACGCAATAATACGTTTACATTTCTGCACGTTTTTCCATTTGCAATTTCGGTCAAACTGTCTGTCCGTTTGTTAGAAATAAAACGACAAAAAAAAAAAAAAAGGAAGAACATTTAAACGTTTTCGACGCGGATATGAGTCAGAAATAATAATAATAATAATTTAAAAAAAAAAGAAAAAAGGGAAGGAAGATAAGCATAGATAAAAAGCAATAAACGAAATGAAGAAAAGAAATGTGTTTAGCACGAAAGTTTCGATCGCGTGGTTGCTTTTGTATTACAGCTTTTTTTTTTTCTTTTATTTTTTTGTTTAAAAAAAAGAAATATTTTTCGCGTGCAAAGTCGGGACAGGAGGAACGACGTGGAATCGTTGAAATGACGAGATGGAGGGAGGGGTGGGTTGGTTGAATTTTATTCAGAGTGGATGATAAGTAGACACGAATTTTTCAAGGATCGTGTGTCAACGTTGCACACAAATTTTCTCCTAAGAAATATTTAAAAAATATAAAGAAAAATTGAGAAGAAAAATAATTATAAATGGTTATACGATTATAGAAGATAGAAAGGTTTATATATATATAAAGTATATATAAAAATATAAAATATAATTAATAAAT
>NW_014569630.1:81940-90597 GCF_001313835.1 Polistes canadensis | reverse complement strand
ATATAATTCTTTATATTATATATATATATATATATATATATATATATATATATTTTGTCATACATATAACATGACATGACATGACATGACATGACACACACTTATATATTATATTATCATTTTTCTTGTCGTTGTTCGTTAGTCGGTGAAGAATCAAACGTGTTGGTGAGTCATCGTTCCTAACTTTTACCACAGACGTTTTCCTTTGTCGCGGTTTAACATTTATTTGTGTTGGTTGTGTGTGTGTGTGGTCATATATCTAACGGAACATTTAAAAATAAAAATAAATCAAATATTATTATAATATAGTTCACACACACACACACACACGCATTTCTTTCTTTTCTCTCTATCTTTCTCGCTTTCTATTAAAAAAAAAAAAAAAACCAAAATAAAAAAAAACCTTCACCGTAGAAATAAATCGATGACAAAACGAGACGACACGTAATAATTACGTAATTTGACTTTTAGGTATTATTTCAACGCGAGATACGTATAAATTCTTATACGAATTAATTACTTATAATTGAATAATTAATTAACTAACGTTTCCGTGATTATATACAATAACATGTAACTGTTACCCATTGTCTTTGATATACGTCATTATTTAACGTATTGAAAATTATTCTACATTGGATTTACGTACTTGCATACATTTATACACAGAACAGACAGAACAGACAGAACAGGCAGACAGACAAACATACACACATACGTATTATCTATATATACATTTTATTATTATTAGTAACATAATGTAAGATTAAAAACGTTTCTCGAATAATTATATAGGAATAAAACACATGATAATTATATGCGCGACTGTTTAATATACGAGCTGATATAATTGAATAATTTAATATTAAACGATTCGCGATACTATATATAAATAGATAAAATAGATAGATAAAGATATAAGAAAATCAAGAAGATATTTTCTCTCTCTCTTTCTTTCGTTTTTTTTTTTTGTATTTTATATCTTCTTCTTCTTTCCTTCTTTCACCATTCTAACACTGACATAAGTGCATGAGTAAACGTATATACGAATGAAAGCAATCCTTTGAACGAGAAAGAAAAACTTGGCACAAACCGTATGTCCGGCCTGCTGACCTTAGAAAAAGGCTTGGCCACTAACATGAGGCCCGTTTGCTATCGTTCAAGACAGCTGTCCTCTCTCTCTCTCTTTCTCTCTATTTTTATTTTTATTTATTTTGTTTTGTTTTAAATAAAAATTCTTAACCCTTCCGCTTTGAATAGCTTATATGCATTGAGTGAATCACAAAAGTAGTATTCGTATTTACACTTTCTTTTATTTTTATTATAAACATATATATATTTATAGATATAATTTTAAATAAAAAAAAAAAAAGAATAAATTAATTGATATAATTTACAAGTTAATTGTTAAGTTCTATAAATGTGGATATATTTTGTGGTTATATATTTTGTTAATATTAAAAAACTTTTCTTTTTCTGCCACGTGTAACAACCGTATATATATATATGTATATAGTGTATTAAATACTTTTGTTTCATTATAATCGATGTATATTTTATGATATACGTGTCACGATTCTCAGATAGCAAGAGTTACACGTCAAACGTCTCGGAAGTCTGTAATTAGAATCGTTGAGAATTCTATTATTAGATTTGTCATTAAGTAATACGTCGATATTGTTAATAGTTTATATATAAATAAAACTAATAGTATATATATATATATATATATATACATAAATATAATACTATTAAATAAAATACTATTATAAATACAATACTACAATACTATTAATACTTAATAAATACTACTATACTACTAATACTATATATTATAATACTATTAAATAAAATACTATTATAAATACAATACTACAATACTATTAATACTTAAATAAATACCACTATACTACTAATACTATATTAAAATACTATTAAATAAAATACTATTACTTATATTTATATATAAATATAGATAAAATTTCAAAAAAAAAAATAGGAAATTTTCCCTTAAAATGTCGAGAAAGTATCAAACACAACAGCACATAATACACAAGTAAGAAAGATTGATCACGAACCATGGATGCACGAAGGAAAGAAGATGAAAAGGAGGAGTAGGAGGAGGAGGGGGGAGGGAAAGGTAATAGCCGATAGGTCAAAGGTGAACGTGGAATAGATTTCAGGGCTCAGGGTTTCTCGCCCTTTTTCTAAATCCTTTTTAGTAGTAGCAGTACACCTTATAAAGTAGAAAGAAATCAATAGAAATAGAAAAAGGGAATAGATAATAGTAAAAGAAACAACTAAAAGAAGAAGAAGAAGAAGTAGAAAAAGTAGGAGAAAGAAAAGGTGGTATGGGGGTGGGGGTTAGGAGGTTGTTAGGGGTTTAATGTTTAAAGGGAAGTCTTAATTGCAAAACTTTGTCGAGAATCGAGACTGCGTTTTCTTCGGTAAATTGAGAATCGCGAATCTTGTTGGTTGTTTCGTGGCAACTCTCTCCTCTCTCTCTCTCTCTTTCTCTCTCCCTTTCTCTCTCATTTTCTCTCTTTAGTTTTTGAAAGAAATCCTATTTCTTTTTTCTCATGGCATTTTTTTCAGCACGCAACCAACTCGACTTGATTCTTCTTCTTCTACAATTTTTTTTCATTCTTTTCCCCCTTTGTTCTTTTATAATCGTTTTATTGTTGGAGTATACCTTTCTCTCTCTCTCTTTCTCTATCACATCTCGGGGGATGTGGAAACAATAAAAAAAAAATAAAAAAAATCGATCGATCGATAGATCTCTTCCTTTCTTCTTTCTTTTTCTCAATATATAGTTTTATTTTTAAATTTATTTTTAATTTGCTTTTTTTTTTTAATTTTTGTCTTATTTTTCTATTCATTGCTTTTCTCTTTCTCTCTCTCTCTCTCTCTCGTTCTTTCGTGGACCATCTCGAATTCGATTTTGCCTTCGGTTAAGAAACCGGTCTTCTCTCACCCCACCCTCCTCCTACTTTTACTCCTACTCTTCTTCTTATTCTTCTTCTTCTTCCACTTTTTTTTTGTGTGCTTCTTTTTGGGCTCTTGCAACGTCACGTTCCTTTCTTTCTTTCTTTATTTTTTTTAATTTTATTTTTTCTTTCCTTCCGTTATCTTATCTTCTCTCTTACACATTTTTTTTCGATATTTATTACGAGACAAATTTGACAGGAAGGAAAGTTTACTATTGCGTTTATAATACCCGTTCGACCAATTTAAGCTTTTTTAAAAAACTTGATCACGTAAGAAAGAACACTTGAAATTTCCTTATTCGAAATATTGAGATGACATTTTGTATAATCGTATTCCTGAATATTATACACGTTAGAATCTTTATTACATACTTTTATCTATATACTTATCTGAAAATAAGGAAGAAGAAGAAGAAATAAATTAAAGAATGGAGTGTATCAATAAAAATAAAATACCATACTTGTTTAATACGTATTTATCATTATACTTTTATTTTTAATTCAAGTATAAATATAAAAATATAATAGCGTATAATAATTCTTATAATATAAGATTGTTAGATAAGATAGATTATTATATATTTAATATTATCTCGTAAAATTTTGTTGAATATATTCTCACGAATAATATAAATTAAATCATTCGCGATAAGTGTATGTTTGATTATTCTCGTTAGAATAATTTATAAAGTAATAGAAAAAAAGAAGCAAGAAAAAAAAAAAAGAAAAATTTTGCTCGAATAAAGATTAAATTTATTCGATGTATTATTATTAGTAAGGATCAAAATTTTAAATAAATAAATAAAAATGAAATTTTATTAGTTTAGTGTTGTCTCGAGTGTGTCAAGTATTTCAGGATATGTTGTGTCTGACATAATTAACTCGGAATTAGGTTCCGATGTGCGTAACTATTATATATATATATATATATTAAGTATATATATATTTAGTATATATATATATATAGTTAGTAAAGCCACTCGGAAATCTCTGAACGAGCTCAAGTGACACCGCGAACGACGTGATTTTATTAAGTCTGCTAGGGTGATCCAGGGACAGGAAGGGAAGATTTATTAGGGTTCCACCTCGATCCGCGTGCATTGGCTCGATTAAGATCGTCATTTGTAATCATTTTGAACAACGTTTTACTATACTTGCTTAACGTTGGAAAAAAAAAAAAAAATAATCAACACTATCATTTCTTTTTCTTATTTTTATTCTTTCATACATATATTGAGGTACAACAATTTTTTGTACATGCTAAAATATCAAAAGTATTTTTAATTTAATTTCATTCTATATATATATATATACATATATAAGTAATACAAAATTAATTAGTTGTATATAAAATATATTATATACGCGGAATTTTAATTACAATATAAACAAATTTAATATATAATAAAATAATATTTTTTAACACGCGAAAAATAAAAAAAAAGTAAATAATTGTTAAATAAAAGACATAGCGTATTTTTTTCGTTTATTAATTCATTTCATTCAATTAAATATTAGAATATTACAAAATCTGACCAATTCTATCTTTAATTTAATCCCTACAAAATGATCAATGAGTCTAGACATAGCCAAATTAAACTCAATTAATAATCATAACGTATTATTTATTCAAATAATAATGTAAGATGTATATAAATATAATACTATCATTGATATTTATAAAACAAACTTTTAGCGAATAAAAGCAACTAACTAACAAACGAACGAACGAACGTACTACCAATCAAAATAAAAAAAGAAAAATGTGATCGATTATGATCGGTTTGTAGTTTCGTGTATAAAATAAACGAACATCATGGGTATAGGGGAGCAAAGGGGGTTGGGGATAAGAAGGTGGCGTTCTTATCGTCATCGTAAACCATCGAAGAATCTCATTTCCTTTTACGTTTCCATTTGACACGCGATTTCACGATTCCAAATACTGCTGACTCGTCGAGAACGCGTCAGCTTGGAGATTTCCCGTCGGAAACGGCCCTTAATAAACGTTTTTGATAGGGTGGGGGGGGAGATAGGAGGGGGAGCAGGGTCGGTCGAACGATCGCCAAGGAGAATGACGAGAGAGAGAGAGAGAGAACGAGATGAAAAGGGGCCAGAAACTTCGATACGGGCCATTCCCCCCAACTCCCCCCATTGAATATCTCGTCGAATGACACCGTGATTTTTTATTCTTTTTTATTTGTTTTTTATTGTCTATTCAAAATTGTTACCTCCTTCGCGTGCATATTAGTAAGAAAATCTTTTGATTATTTTATAATAACAATTTGTTCCTATTTTTATTTTTATTTGTCTAGACACATTTGTATTATCGCGAAATTCTTTATGTGTGTGTCTGTGTGTCTGTCTTTTTGTTTATTTATCAGATTTTTATTTCTTTCTTTTATTTTTTTTTGAAAGGGTGTGATATATAGATCAATCGTTTAATAATAATATTAAATGTAGAACAATTTGAGTGGATATAAGAATTATTCTGACTTGCAATAAATTATAATTCATATGTTATAATATTAAATGTAGAAAAACTAATTTCAATTTATATAGAAAAAATATTTTGTAATAATATAATGCACTAATATACCACATATGTTTTTGAACGTAAATATGCAATGCATATGCATTATGCAGAAAATGCAAGAGGAAAAACATATATTTTGAATATTTCTTGGATCATGAAATATACTTGTACCTAGGCTCATTACTTTATCTATTGTTATATAAAAATATGCATTTACATAAATATACAGAATCTAATTCTAAATATTGTAAATATTCAATAAACCATAATTCGTATATCTTTATTATTACAATTACATGGATATACATCTTTACACGATATATTAATAACAATATATTTATAATAAATAAATTATAAATACTAAAATATGTATCACAAAGGAAATTTGTATGGTTATTAATTCTTTACGAACGTTGTTTTGAACAAGTTGAACGTTTCGTCCCTTTATTGAGACTTCATCAGCAACTAAAATTTATTATGACTTGTTAATAAATATACAAAACACATTACAATAAATATATATTTTTTTTTTTGATAATCTGCTGATTGAAAAACGTTTAAATTGAATGTACAAAATTTCGAATGAGACGTAATTATTAAAAATACTTTATATCGGTGCGTATTTTTCCCCTTTAAAAGCATCTGCGAAACGTCTGTAACGGTATCATCTCTCGTAACACATAGGTATGTAAAAAAGAATGTATCTAAAACGCGCGTTGATGGTAGAGAAGGAGTAGGAGGGTGAGGGTGAGGGGGGGGGGAGGCTATCTGGATTTTGGTTTATCGACGCATATTTCGTTGCAGGCGTGTACGCTCGTTAAAAACGCGTGTAAACGACGGAGTATATGCAGTAGTAGGCAGACAAGGTTTATAAATAGTTTTGAACCAATTTTCCGAAGCAAACGTGTAGTCTCTTCTTATACGATGAAATTTTATTTAAAAAGATTTTTAAATTGCCCGTCATCGATCATTCTGATACAAATTTCAAAAAAAAAAAAAAAAAAGAAGAAACATTTCTCAAAACTGAAATAAGTGCAAAGTGCATTTACGATTTAATTGATAAATTTTCTTTTTCACTTTTGTTAGTTTGTTCGTTCGTTTAATTTTTTTTCCATGTTCTTTTCAATAATAATAATAATAATAATAATAATAAATATAAGTGTGTAATGCGTACGAATGATGAAATCAAGAACGGTTGATCTGCCGATTAATTTTTTTTTGTATTCTTCGGTTTTCTTGTTTCTTTTTTTTTTTTTTTAAATCACGAAAAAAATCTTTCGAGATAAGACCAAACACGTGATTCAGATAGATATAAAATGATAGGATAGAAACGCATCGTATTCGTTCGAATCGTTGTATTACAGATTAACGAGATATGATTGATATTGTGTAAAGATTATTGAATATGAGAATTTATATATAGAATAAATGTGTGTGTGTTAGTGAAATTACGTAAAATAAAATTCTTAAAGTACGACGTATATGAATTAAAAAAAAAAAAAAAAAAAAAAAATGTTACGCGAAAAAGAAGATAGGGGGAGAGTTGAAAAAGTAAATGGAAAGAAAGAATGGAAGAAAGAAAGAGAGAGAGAGAGACAGAAGGCCTAAATAATTCCGAAAGTTTGTGCGTGTTTAAAAAAAAATCGAGTACAACGTTTGCGTATGTAGCACGCAGTTTCGTATTTAAATAAAAGAAAAGAAAAAAAGTAAAGGAAATAAAAAGCGAGAGATATTTTTCCCTGATGCAAAGAGAAAGAAAAAGGGGAGGGGAAGGGGGGTTAACAGGCGCAGTACATTTTTCACGAAAAGAAAAAAGAGAGAAAGAGATAAATTTTGAAGAACAAAAAAAAAGAAAAAAAATAATAGGTAGAAGTTTGAAATTAATTTTCTTCCCGAGGAAATATTACCGATCCTTTATCGCAACGTTTTATCGGTTGCAAATTAATGAACTAAAACGTTTAGCAACACACCTATCCTTTAAGAGTAATTAATTCAAACAACTTTTTATAAATAGTATCGAAACAATTTATCAGAACGATCATTTGCAAGATTTTTTATTACAGTTTATTACTGTAACACGATATATTTAGAAGATACAAATATATATTACTCTATTCGTATTTCTTATCTCTTGCATTCTTATATACCAGTTTAGTTTCATATAATAAAAATATTGTGTATATGGTATAAAATATATATATATTTCATGAAAGTAAAAGAAATATTTTATGGGTTTAATTAGAGAAATAGATATTAAAACAAAAATATATATGTGTGGGTTTGAAAAGTTTCAAGCTTCGTATAAGGATTGTTACACATATATATATAATACACTGTATTCGTATTTCTTATCTCTGTATTCTTAACTATTATATATACCAGTTCGTTTAAAATGGTAAAAGAATAATTGTTTTACAATGTAATTCAAGTTAAATATATTAGAACAAAAATATATTATACAWKRRGTKAGTTGAAAAGTWTTRAGCCTAGTRCAAGRGRTAGGTTGAAAAGTTTTGAGCCTCTAGTATATAATACAATAGGTTAGTTGAAAAGTGTTGAGCCTAGTGCAAGAGGTAGGTTGAAAAGTTTTGAGCCTAGAGTACAAGAGATGAATTGAAAAGTTTTGAGCCTTATTAAGAAAAACAAAAATAAAAAGACGATTGGTGATAGGTGGCAGTGGTTAGGTAGGTGAAGTAAGGTGTGGTGAAGATGAGGTGTGGTGAGGTGAGGTGAGGTGAGGTATAAGCAAAAGCCCGTTGGTCGTCTAAGGATTTGGCATGCCGAGTACATGGGGGCCAAGGTTCTATTTCGAGCACGGTCAGCGTGCCAGGCAAAGCGCAATGCACTCACTATAAATTGCATTCTTACGATGGCAAGAGGCCACGCCATGCCATCACCACCACCACCACGCCATGCCATCACCACCACCATCACGCCATGCCACGCGACGGGAACCAAACGGTGAAATTCGACGGACGAGAGAAGAAACGAGGATAAGAATCGTATTATTTTTTTCTTTTTTTTTTTTTTTTTTTTTTTTTAAATTTCTCGTTCGCATGCGTGCGCTCTTGCGATAATATACCACCGCGTTATTATAGTACGTTAGTATCGTTATGTTCACGGTATATATTCTCTTG
>NW_014569630.1:77228-80515 GCF_001313835.1 Polistes canadensis | reverse complement strand
GTTATTTTCGTTCAATTTGTTTCAATAAAAGCAAAACATATTATTGTTAATTGTTAGAAATGTAAATTGTTGTTAAGACAGATTAGGATATTAATTAGTTCAATATAAGCAAAATTTATTATTATTATTATTATTAATTGATAGGAATCTAAATTGATTTGAATATAAATTAGTATACTAAATTCTAGGAAGATTAATTAACACCGAACTTGATTAGTATTTATTATTTATGCTAATATTTGATTATATACAATAGCACACAATTTTTCACAAGTAAAATTTATTCTTATATAATTATTTATTCTTTATAGAAAATATTTGTAAAATAAATTATAATTAACATAGACATTTGTTCGAAAGAACAATTATTAATATAATTTAAAATCAATATATACACACACACATATCTCTATACTTTACTACTTAAATAAATATTCGCTATATATTCGTTTAATTAATTATCAAATAAATAATATATACAAAAGAAAAATAGGAAAAATATTAAAAATATCTTTCGAAGAAGTCTCGAATGAAATAAAATTTAAATAAATAAATAAAGTATAGATATATATATATATAAACTATAAAATATCTCGTTAGGTTTAACAATGTTGTTTAATCACATTTCCCAGTATGTTTTTCTCATCAATCGTTAAAGGGTGTTAGACGAATTTAAACGAGAGAATGAAAGAGAGAGAAAGATAAATAGATAAATAGATAAATAGATTAAGAGAGAGAGAGAGAGAAGGATAGAAGGTGAAGAGAATTGAGAGGGTGAGTTGTGAGGGAGGGTAGAGGGATGTCGAAAGAGGACGTTGACGAGTTTCGTTCGAACGATAAACTCGTCAGAGGGAAACAGCCTGCGGACACATCGTTGAAGTTAACGCGATAACGCCGTTATAATGTCGTAGTTGTAGTAGTTGTAGTTATTTAGTTGTAGTTGTATAGTTGTCGTCGTTAACAGCAGTAACACAACCAGCAAAAGCAAAAGCAAAAGCAAAAGCAGCAGCAGCAGGAAGAGGAAGAACAGAATTCAACCCTTGCCAAAGGCACTCCCGAGAATAGAGAATTTTCGTGTGCATTGGGATCATCTTCCTATCTTTCTTTGATACCACCTCGTAAACTCATCTTATATCTATCTCGTAAAATAAAACGTTTAAATAATATCGACATCGTGACTTTGTATTCGTATTTCTATATGCTTTGTTTTATTATTTAATTATTTTGATATCTTTTATTTAAATTTTAATTGTAGCCGACGATTATACTCGTCATGAAGTTATATCAATTGTTTGTATAATAATGACATAAGTAATTTTTCTGTCATGAAGATATATTAAAATTGTTTATACAATTACGACGAATATTTTTGTCATAAACATTTAACTATTTTATGAAATGATTTTCGTATTTTTAATATGGGGTCTAATTGTAGCCGACGATTATACTCGTCATGAAATTATATCAATTGTTTGATTAATAATGACAAATATTCTTGTCATGAAGATATATAAAAATTGTTTGTATTTTACAATGACGAGGAGTATTTTTGCCATAACTATTTTATCAAATGATTTTCGTATTTTTAATATACCCCAAATTGCAGCCGACGATTATACTCGTCGTGAAGAAGAAAAAAAAATATTCGAATATTTTAAATATTTCAAATAAAACAATTGCATGGAAAATATATGATTAATCGATGTTAATTGTTTTCATACGTGAATCATAATCCAACAATATTTCATTCATAATACAAAAGAAATGTTGTATTCGAGAAATAAAAAAAAGAAAAAAGAAGAAAAATGTAAAACATTTGAAAGGATTGATTAATTCATGTTTAAAATGATTGAAACAATGTTTTGAATGCACTTTCTCTCCTTAGCTGGTTGGCTCGTTTAAAAACGAGAAATCGGTTTAGTTAAAGTTACTGAGGTTTGTCTGTTAAATCGTAATCACTGTCGTATCTGGAAAGAGAACGGAAGTGAGAAACGAGAAGAGGAGGATAATCGAGGAACTATGGTTGAACGATCGAAAGGATTTGATAGAAAGAGAAAAATAAAATGAAAGGAGGAGAATGATATAAAAATAGATATATATGGTTTCACTTGAAGAGAACTTAAATTCGATCGTAAACCAAAGGAAATCGTCTATAACATCAAATTCGTATCTTTATTTCCTTCGAAGTATATTTTATCCCTTTTTCCTATCCCCCACCTCCCATGAACGAACCCCTATCCTATTTTCTGATTTCAATTTATTTCCTATATCCAACTATAAATAAAAAGTAAATTTGATATAAGTGAGAAATCTTTCGAATATTTTTAAATAATTAACAATACAAAATATATATATTATAATAATATAAAAATCATTTGATTTTTATTTAAAATTAAGAGACATAAAATATTGAATACAAAATCAATAAAGGGTAGGGGAGGGAAATGGGAATTAAAATGAAACAATAATAAAATTAATAATTAATTAATAATAAATGAAATATACAATGTCTAGATATTAGCTTATTCATCTTTTTTTAAAATAATTTCAATATTTTACCAATTTATTGTTACTCAATATAATTCATTTAAACATTTATAAATATAATTCATTGATAATTTATTGTAAAAAAATGATTTGACGATAAATAAATTATTCTCGCAATAAAGATATAAGATTATATCTATAATGTATTAATCAAATTGTTTAAAAATGTATTAAAGTTATCTAAAATATGAATCTACATTGATATGAGTGGTTGAATCTCATTTGTAATGACATAATACTCAATTAATTAGATTTTTTTTTGCTTTGAAACTTACTCAGGGCCAACTAGTCCACACATGCGAACATACATGCATTTATATTTAATACATGTTTTTATATTATATATATATATATGCATGTACACTGATGTAATTGCATATCTACTTGATAGATAGGATTGTAATACCCACGTGTATGCGTAATTTCAAGGACAATATGTACCCAGACGCAAGAACGTTTTTTTACATTCTCAAAGAAACTTGCCTGGAATGAATTTTATCATTTTCTTGAAAATAGAAAGCTTATCCGCATACTTCCGCTTTTATGGGAATCTTCCATTCGATTGATTATTTATTTATTACAGTATATTAGATTTTTCAAATCTATCCAATAGAAGCCAACACACAACCTTTGACATATTATTTTATATCTTATTTCATTATTTTATCAACAAAATTGATTATAGATATTTATAACTAAAAAATATATAAAACTGACTCGCGTCATTCAACGGATTATTA
>NW_014569630.1:73763-75673 GCF_001313835.1 Polistes canadensis | reverse complement strand
CTTTTATCTTTTTTCTCATCATTATCATCTTAGGTATATCTTATACTTTAACATATCTCATACTATTATATATATTATTTTTTATTCGTTATATTATTATCGTAATTATAATTAATATATGTAATTGATTAATATATATATATTAATTCTTATTAATACTTAAATGATTTTTATAAAAAGTATAGTGTTCTAAGTGAAAAAGATTTGTTCCTTCGTGTCAGAGAAAGGATAAACTCACACACACACACACACCCACTGTAAATTTTATTTATACACTTACATGTGTGTATGTGTATTTGTTCGAAATATACACATCTGGTATGAAAGTAACGGATTTGAAAGTGCATCTAACTTTTTCTCGTGAGTTCTTACTCGTACGAACTATCTATCTATCTATCTATCTATCTATCGATCTATCGATCTTTTTTTTTCTCTCTTATTGCAAGTAAGTCACGAGACTCGAATTTAAGATCGGTAAAACGTTGTCCGAAGCAAATTCTATTAGGTGAAATCCAATAAAGACGTGTTGTTCGTTGTACACGCATACGAAGGGCTTTCCACCCAACCTTTTTCGCACCCTCCCTTTACTCCCACCACCCCTTTACCAACTATCCATTCGATCACAACTTGTATATATATATATAGGAGTTTTTCTGTTGACTTGGTGACACTTTGCTTATTTCACGAGCTTCCACCAACGAGTAAATCGATTTTAATCTTAACCAACATCGGCCCCTGGGTTTTATTCGAAGCCTTGCAGCATTTAAACGTGATTAGTTTTTTCTTTTTTTTTTTTTAATTTAACTTTTCAATAATTCTTAACAAGTTTCTTTTTCAACTTATGAGAGATGGGATGGACAAGGCACGTACAAATTAATATCGATAAATATTTGTATTATTTATTATATCGAATGAATTTATTTTTTTACTCGTTAGTAAAAATTAATTTGTCTGATTTGACGTTTAAATATTTATACAAATCTGACAGCTTTATATTTGATATATTATATTCTTTTAATAATTATATATATTATAACTTTATCGTATTATAGTATTGCATTGAATAATAATAATATTAAAGAAATATTATTTAACTTAAATATCAGATAAAATATTCATAATTTTCCCAAATAATTCTGAACTCGTCTCGTGTGATGCAAAATACAATTCGAAAATATTGAAATTAAAAGTTTCAATAAATTTCCAAAGTATACATATACATATATACAATACACGTAAACAACACTTTTAAACTTTATATAAATTTAACAAATAAAAAAACTTTCACTGAATCGAATACATTTCCTTTCTCAAAGTATTAAATGATGGAATTTCTATAGGAACGGATAGAAATCTGATTGGTGTTCAGTTGGAAGATTAACGGAAAGGGACAACAAAGGATAGAAAGAGAAAGATATATAAAAGTATAGCGATTCATAGGAGGAAGTAATTTTGTTAGATCTCGGACGCACCCCGTATTTCTCTCTCTCTCTTTCTTTCTTTTATTTTATTTTTTTTGTTATTTTTGTTATTTTTCTATGGAACACGTAGGTTTGCACGACGTACCTTCGTAGTACAACGTCCGATTCTTCGGTTATCCTTTCACGGTTGCCTACCGTTATACACTTCTTGTATTATTACAGTAATCATAGTACAGCAGCAATACTGAGAGAGCGTGGCCCATATTTCAGTGATGTGTAATCAATGATTCTTATTATTCCGGCTGCGTGAGCGCAGCAACAGCAACAGCAGCAGTCTCTTCTTTATCTTTCTCTTTCTCTATTTCTTCTTCTTTTACATCCGTAATTTCCGTTCTTGCATGTTCAATTTATATCTCATGAGACTTCCTCATTATTATTCTTTAGATCGGGACACATTGTATATAAATTAAAAAAAGAAATATATAATAA
>NW_014569630.1:67654-73302 GCF_001313835.1 Polistes canadensis | reverse complement strand
TAATAAATGGATTAATAATATATATATACAGGAGTAGATAAGTAAATGAAATTAAAGTTTTGTTTTCTTATTTCGTTAAACACACACTTCAGGTAAAACACCGGATATATATATTAATCATACTTATATTAAATAGTATTCTTCACATATTTTCTTTTTAATCCCAATTTTAGTGAATTTCTTTACAATAAAAAATAGTCAAATAAATAATTAACAAAAAAAGAACAAACGGAGTATTATGTTTAAAAGGAAAGTCATATTCTCTGAATTCAATTATCATTGTTTAAAAATAGTTCGGTGCTGATAAAAAAAAAAAAAAAATTAGACTCTTCACCGAAGCGAATCGTAATGTTCTCCCATTCTTTGTTCTTTTTCTTTCTTTTTTTTTTTTTTTCGTACCAATTTCATTTCCGCGTCACACGCAGAGAGTAATTGTTTGACTGTTGGGTGGTAATCGGTGTGACTGGGTTGGATTTATTACTTTTATCTTTTTTTTTTTTTTTTAACCCGCGTATGATTCACCAGTGGCGTGAAAAACGTGTGACATTAGAAAAAGAAAGAGATATAATATAATGATAGGATAATACGTGTAATTTCTAAATTTAAAACAATGCTTTTGTACGAATAAATATTTTCTATAGAGTATTAGGTAGAAACACACACACACAGAGATACATTGACGTTTAACAATAATGTCGAGTTTTCATCGCGTCGTGCAGAGACTGTGACAACGTTTGAATATTCAAATTTCGTGACACAATCGATACGATAAAATCGGACGATATTGTCGTCCATTGAGTAGCAGTATGACGTGGGTAAATCCAATAAAAAGGAAATGGAAAGAACAGAAATCGAAGATAAATGAAACGGTTAAAGGATAAAAGGGGTGGTTGGGTAGAGAACACCCATTTTGCGTTATCTTGAATTATTTTAGTTCTCGCAATAAAAAAAAAAAAAAGAGAAGAAAAAAACACAAGAAAAGATATTCCGATAATTTAATGAAAGTGACAGATGATGAGTAGTAGTAGTAGTGGTAATGGGAAAAGAAATATTTGGGATAAATGGAGAGAACCTTTTTTCATGGGGGAGGGGGTGAAGTAAACTTGGATTGACAAAAGAGTGCACTTTAATTTAATATAAAAATCATTAAAATCCATTTGCAAAAAGTATAAAAAATATTTAGCAAAACTTTTCAAAGAAATTGCAAAGATGCACACCTTACAGCATTGGATTCACAGACATTTTCTGCATTCTACATTTGATTTTTATAACTCTACAAAGTATTTTACGTGTAGATAAAAGAGTGTACTTTATTTTAATATAAGTTTCATTAAAATCTATTCACTTTTAGTATAAAAAATATTTAGCAAAACTTTTCAAAGAAATTGCAAAGACGTACAATTTACAGCATTGCATTCTTTGCTATTTTATGAACCTTTGCAAATCGATTTATAACTCGAAAAGGTGTTCTTCGCGTAGACAAAAGATTGTACTTTAATTTAATATAAGAGTCATTAAAATCTATTTATTTTAAGTATAAAAAATATTTACCGAAACTTTTGAAAAAATTGGCAAAGTTGTACAATTTACAGCATTGCAGTCTCTTTGAAATGTTCTATAAACGTAACGAGTTTTCGGAGCAACGACCGTTGTTTGTCGTTACTTGCTGTTGCTACTTTTACTGCTACTGCTAGTGGTGCTGCTGGTTTACTGTGCAGTTGCTGGTTTACTATGCAGTTGTTGGTTTACTGTACTGTACTTTACTGTATTACTGTACTATCCAATCCTGTTCAATTCAGTTCTGTTCAGCTCAATTCTGTTCAGTTCAGTTCAGTCCTGTTCTTTTCAGTTCAGCTCAGTTCAGTTCAGTTTAGTTCAGTTCTGTTCTATTCTGTTCTTTTCTACTGTTAGTTGATGCTGGACTGGTATATCGTTGTTACGAGCCAAGCGGTGAACCACCTACCTCGTTAAAGCTCTCTCCACAACGTTTGTTGAAATTGCTTGAACGTGCTCGAAATAATAAAGATCTTTTTAAGTTAAAGAAAGCGAGAGGATGAGTAGGAGGTGGAAGAGGAGGAGGAGGAAAGGAAGATGATGTACGGTCAAATGGTGAATGAATTTTCAACGACACCGAGGATAAACGTATATCCGTCTTTATGATTACACTAAAAAGTATAATATACGTCGTATAGAAAATTATACGTTATATTCCCGTTTGTGTTAGTTTGTTTAAAATATTATATATACATGGTATATATGTGTGTGTGTTTGTGTGTATAATAATCATCTCTGTTAACTGGATTTTCACGATAGACAATAATTTATTTATTATTTATCTCAAAGTTTTAATAATCTAATACAATTTACAGATACATCCTGTATTAATTATAATGCACACATTTTTTCATAATTTATTTATATTCATCGTATAATACTATATTATACAGTAATGTATACGAGAAACTGGAATCTATTTATTTTATTAAAAAAAAAAAAGAAATAGGAAAAAGAAAAAAGAATGTGTATAATACAAACGTTTTGCAAAATAAAAATGATACGAAATGAAGTAGGGAACGAAAATTCTTTTAAAAAGAGAGAGAGAAAAAAAAGAAAATAAAAAAAGAAATAAGTAAATACAGGAAGATATAATAATATCATATGAATCCGATACGAGATAAATTTATATTGCGAAATCATAGGAATCATTGTCGGAGTGTATCATTATCTTTTATTTATTGTACCGTTAACTGGACTCAATATATATATATATATCTTTGAAAAATAGTCATCTAGTTTAATAATAGTAATAATAACAACAATAATAACAATAACAATAATAATAATAATACTAATAATAATAACAACGATGATCACGATGATAATAATAATAATCATCACGTGACGTGATAATAATAGGTATAAAAAAAAGGAAAAAAATCTGTATTAAAAGTATTAAAAAATAAAAAAAAAAATAAATAACAAGTATAAAATATAAAAAGATCGTGATAATTTTATTTAAGAAATAATAATCGATCATCATCATGATCATCTTTGTCGGTAGCATTATTTGTCGTTGTCTGGTGACGTAGTAAGAGTAGAATACACGTGACTCATTGTCAGGAAAAGAAAAAAAAGGGGGTGAGGGGGAATAAAAGGAAGTGGAACACTGACCTAGGTCAATCCTTCGAATCTCCCTTTCGTTCATTCGTTCGTCCTTATCTTTCAACGTCGAACAACCCAACCCAACCCAACTCAACCCAACTCAACAAACCTTTCTTCTCCTTTATTTTCCCCTTGAGAATCCCTTCCGACGTTCTACTCTCTTTCTTTCATACTTATATTTTTTTTTTCTTCTCCTTTTTTCCTAGCAACCACCACCCCCCCACCCCCAGCCCCCAACTTCCACCCTCCTCGTAATCGAACGCATCGATTCGAGCAACGACGACGAGAGCACCCAACATTTTCCTTCTTCTTCCATTCAGCCACCTACCCCCCCAACCTCACCCTACCCACCCTTCTTTTTTATCCTCGACGAATTCTCGAGGAAAAAAATATAACAACCAATCACGCCTACGCGTGATTTATCAACGATCAGTTTTTTTTTGTTTTTTTTTTTTCTTTAATTTAGCGATTAGATTTTAGATTTTTATTCCTTTTCATTTTGTCTTCTTCTTCTTTTTTTTTTTATTCTACATATTTTCTCTTCTTTGGTTTTTTTTTCTTTTCTGGTTAAAGAAAAAATGAATTAGATGAACAAATTATTTATCCCCGTTGTATTTCTTTCTTTTTTTCTTATTTTAATTTCGTCAAATGACGAATAGGTTTCTTTTTTCTGATTTCTCCTCCCCTTTTTTCTCTAAAGTTTTTCGATATTCGATGGAATAAAAATAAAAGAGATAAAAATAAATCTAACGATTAATCGATTATGTCATCTTATTTATTTCTTTTTTTTTAAATAATCATTCGCATTATTTAACACACGCAACCATTCCATGTTAAATTTATAATAATAATCTAAAAAACAGAAGAAAAAGAACCTCGTTAACATTTCAAACAATTCTTAACCCTTTTATTATCATCCATTCCGAATAATCAATTCACACAATCATATTGTCAATTGTAGAAATAAAAATTCACCCCTTCCCTCTGTCCCTGATCCCCGTCCTCCTATCCTTCTCTCCCCCCTGGCCCATCGTTTAACGTTTCACGGGAATTAATCTAACGCGTTATGTAATAACGACAAACTTTCACTTTGTTTAAACATTTGAAAACGATTCGCACCAATAGGAGGTGGGAATATGTATTTTATATTTAGATAGACGATTAAAAAAAGTGTATGAAGCTTTTAAAATCAACTGGGCTTATCTTAAACATGCATATTTATAATATTATTCGTTCGCGGCACAAACACACATATCCACCCACATACATACAAATAATATACATATACATATATAGGTTCTATTAATTGCCAGCCACTTATTTTGCTTAACGAAGGATTCATCAAGAGACTCTCCTTTGGATAATCGTAGCTCCTCTTCTATTCGTTCCCGTCGAGTTGTATCGTTACGTTTCGCACGAAGTAATTTACACTAACCGTGGAGAGTACATTAGAGTTTGTGAGATCTCTCTCTCTCTCTCTCTCTCTCTTTCTCTTTAAAACACATAGACTCAAGTAAACTCACGTTCATTCTCTCCCTCTCTCCCTCTCTCTCTCTCTGTCTCTCTCTCTCTCTCTCTCTCTGTCTCTCTTTCTCTCTCTCTCATTCTCTTGTCTGCTTTTGGCCGTAATTCCATAGTTGCTTGGATAATAGTTACGTAACTGTTAATGCAGTTGCAGTTCGCTCGCACGGTGTAACTAAGCTAATCGTCAAATATTTACCAAGCCGTATAATGCAGCCTATTGCTCTCTCTCTCTCTCTCTCTCTCTCACTCTTTCTTTCTATTTCTTTCTGACTCCTATAGCCAGCCCTTTCTTTTTCTATTTTTTTTTTCTATTACTCGTTTACCTTTTTCTAACTATGATATTTCCTTTTTCGTCTTTACCAATATTACGTACTTTTACATATATACTTATGATATTACAATTTTTCTATTATATTATATATTGTATATTTAATGTGAAAGATCAAAATTGGAGAATGTCAAGAAAAGGCACAAGAAATCGTACTAGTTTTGTGTGTATATTATTGTTACAGTTTTATCTAATATTAATGGAATAATTTGGAAAAAATATGAAATTGTCATATCTGACACTGAATACTTTTAAAAGATTTCTGATAATAGGAGGATAATCATAAGGTGTATATTGAATTATCACCTATGTAGTATTTGATATGTGTTGACATTTACCATGTAAAAATCTTGACATTCTTCAATTTCGGTCTTCCACGATAACATATATATATATATAATTACAATTATATATATATATACACAAATAGACATTAATAGATGTATTCATAAATGGATTGATACATTAACGCCAACCGTGCTATAAAATAGCAAAATTTATACATCAGACACTAACAAAATCTRTATYAAGYMAACTTGTTTTTTCCATCAAAAATTCTTTTGAGTTTGCGGACTTTATAAGGGAAATAAAATTACCAAAAGGATACATACTAGTATCATTGGATGTAGTCTCC
>NW_014569630.1:51018-66399 GCF_001313835.1 Polistes canadensis | reverse complement strand
ATGTATGACTCTAAAATAATATGTATTGACGCGTGAACTAGGTGATCGAGGTAAAAAAATTCAAAGTTTATTTATTTATTTATTTATTTATTGTAATATTTATATATCTTTTTAACAAGTCATAATTATAAAGTAATAAAAAAAAAAATTTTGTAGTTGCTGAGGAAGTCCCCAGTAAGGGACGAAACGTTCAACAAGATCAAATAAATTTGTTCATCAAAATTTATTAACTGTCTTCAATTTTCCCTTTGAAACTCATATATATTAACGCATACATTTATAAATTCACGTACACATAATTGTATTTATACATGCATTGATATAAACGTATATGCATTCATACGTTCATATATAAATCCATATATACATTCATACATCTATAGAATATGTTCATATACATAAGTTCATATATACTTCCTTGCATGCATTTATGCATACATATATATATATATATAATACATGTATAAGAATATACAAATGAATAGAGAAGGAGAATAACCCAGGGCCAGCAAGTTTCTATCTCTCTCAAGGAAAATCTAAGCATACCAAGACACGTTGCTTACCATTACCATTCTCTTCTTATTCTTATTCTTCTTCTTCTTCATCTTCATAATTCTCCTTCTATTATTCGCCAACGCAATTTACATTCATACCACCAACCAATATGTCTATTCTATTTCATCTTTCTCTCTTTCTCTTTTGTTAAACACACATACAAACAAACAAACATACAAGATACCTCATATAATCAGACAATCCGATTAATATTAAAACAAATTCTTCTTACTTTTTTAAACTCTGACCATAACTATTGTATTGTTTTTATAACAGGGTGCACATGTAAAATACAATATGTATAATACATTATTTGAAATTCAAATAAAACGGGATTAAGTTGAAAGGATTAAGGGATCATTCGTTCGTTCATTCGTTCGTCTGTGTTGGATCTTAAAACCACCCACTAACTTTCTTAAACCCCCCACCCCCCTCAACTTTCCTCCCTTCTCGCTACCTATTCCACCCCATTTTCTTCTACCATCCTTTACCAACTTGGGTTTTTGAATAAATTACTTCTGACCTTATCTTCTTGGCCGGAAACAACGTGATTACGGAATATGCTACTCAATCCGGCCGGTTGCTCATTACCTTAGTCGTTTTCCCAAGAGTTTTCTCTTTA
Source organism: Polistes canadensis (assembly GCF_001313835.1). NCBI lineage: Eukaryota > Metazoa > Arthropoda > Insecta > Hymenoptera > Vespidae > Polistes > Polistes canadensis. The sequence goes on along the minus strand of NW_014569630.1, from coordinate 65,222 downwards.
AACTTCTTTTCCATCTTTACTCTTCTTCTTTTTCTTCTTCTTCTTCTTCTTCTTCTTCTTCTTGGTTCATCTATGTTCGTTTCATTTTACTACCATCTCTTTACCCAGTTACTACACACCTATCTTTTATTAATAATAACCTTCCATCTTTGCCCGTTACCAACGTCAAGATTGGATGTCTTGTACGCTAATGATCTCGTTGTCTATTTAAACAATGTTCACAGAGAAAGATAAAGAAAGATAGAGATAGAGATGGAGATAGATAAATAGATAGTTAGATAGATGGGACATAGAGAATATTATCTTTCACGTTACATAGTCTGTTACAATAGAATATACATTGAAAGCTGAGAAGCAGAACAGCAAGCAAGCAAGCAAACAAGCAAGCAAGCAAGCAAGTAAGCACTTGCTGCTTGCCTACCCATTTCACTTCCTTCGTTACTTTTCAAGTCTCTTTGTTAGGGTCTCGGTTACATTATTGATGAATAAGGAAGAACACGTAATTCGAGTAAAGGAATAATTAATAATCAACCGTTTCTATCTGTGTAGAGAAATTTTTCAATGTGAGATAGAAATGTGTAAGGTGAATTTTACTTGCTACTGTTGGGAATTTTCATTGGTTTTCAATGAAAATCTTTAGACACGTTTTATTTTCTTTTTATTCCTTTGTGTCTTTATGTTCTATTCATTATACACGTAGGTTACTTAAGTAACTGACAATTATATCTTTCTTTTTCACTTTTTGTATCATTAATTCAATAAATTTTTCTGATAGAGAACGTAATATACAGGTTAAATTTAATGAAATTCTATTGGTATTATTAAATATTAGATTTACGGACTGAATCAATTGAGACTCGTTACAAATTTGATTAATATAAATATAAATATTAATTTCTACCCTCTACTCAACCCTTTCATTCAAACAATGTTTGCAAGTCATTAAAAAATAATGAACGGAAATATCCGTAAATCTAGTATTAATACTTTGAATAGTTATTATGGTGGTTTATCAATAACCAATACTAAAAAAAAGTTTGTTTCATGGATGAAATATAATACTTCCTTCTTCTTATTTCTAAACAATTGTTCAATTAGTCATTGATTAAATTTCATGATTTGATTTGAATTGTTACAGGAAACCGATTTGCTGAACCCAATTGCTCGGCTTTCGGACTATCACATATACAGAATTCCGAACGCAAAGAAATACTTTAACGCCCCATTCGAGTGGGGCGCCTGTCTTAGGCCTAGTAGCAACGCTGAGGCCGAAGACACGGAAACTGGTGAGCACGGGCTCAAGGTCATCGCCTTTAACAGCGAAAAGGCACGGGCTTGTTGGCTTACAGCCATGAGGCTCGCCAAGGTAACGTCAATTTTTCTCCTTTACTTCCTTTCTTCACTCACTCACCCCCATCCCCACCCCCACCCCCTTTTTCTTTTCTTTATATTATTATATTTCTTTCCTATCTCAATCATTTTATGTTTTCTTCAATAGCAAACTAAGCTTGCGTTTTGCCAACTTTCAAATTTCATTTTACAATGAATGTTTTTATATGTGTACAGCAAATCGAAAGAGAAAAAGAAAATAGGTCGGGGGTGTGTTTTTATCATTCAATATAAGATGATTAATTAAAAATGAAAATTAATATGGGTAATAGATTAGATTAGTCTTGTAATTTGTAAAAAATTCAGTGACAATGCATAAACTGTAAATCATTCGTTTCTAAATAAAAATATATCACAATAGGAATAGGTATACATGAAATATCGTATATGTTTCTATTAATTAGACAAATAATTTAAAACTTCTCTACTTGATAGTGTTATTTTTTAGTGTAATTTATAAAAAAAATTCGGTGACAATGCATAAATCTTAAATCATTCGTTCCTAAATAAAAATATATCACAATAGGAATAGGTATACCTAAAGTATCTTATATGTTTCTATTAATCAGACAAATAATTTAAAACTTCTATTTGATAGTGTTATTTTTTAGTATAATTTGTAAAAAAATTCGGTGACAATGCACAAACTGTAAATCATTCGTTCCTAAATAAAAATATATCACGATAGGAATAGGTATACCTGAAGTATCGTTTCTATTAATCAGAAAAATAATTAGAAACTTTTAGTCGGTAGTGTACATTACATATAGGTCCCCATTACACGACTCTTCAGTGGTCTATTCTTTCGCAAAGTGGAGACTCAGACCGAACCTCTCAAAGCAGACGACGAGTTTCTAGTGAGGGGGGTCCGTTTCTCGTGACATCAGCGGTAGCAGCACAGTAACAGTAACAGTAGCAGTAGCAGTATTAGTAAAAAAACCATCATCATCATCACCCAACAACGTCATCGTCATCGTCATCCTCATCCTCATCCTTATACATTCTCGTTTGTAAGCTCAAAAAAAAAGACTTGGACCACCCTCAAAGACCCCCGATGTGTGTCTTCTCTTGAACAACACCCTCGGGCTGATACAAACACACACATATACACACACACACATCTACTTAGTCTAGTCTGAAACCTGACGTTCCCCTGGTTTTGCTTTACATAAGCCCTCCTTCACCCACTTCACTCCTAACTCCTCTTTCTTCTTCTTCTTCTTCTTCTTCTTTTCCCATCAGTTTGTCTCTCTCTCTCTTTCTCTTATTCTAACCCTTTTCATTCGGCAGTTCTTTCTTTTTAAGATTATCTTTCTTTTTCCATCGGTGTACTACCCACATTCCCGTTCCCCAGGTTGTTACTTCAACCAACCTACCACCTTTTTTCTCTCTTTTCTTTCTTTCTTTCTTCTTTTTCTTTTTTTTCGTTAAAAGTAAAAAAGAAATAGGGAAAGGGGGGGGGGTGAATGTGGGATAAAGTGAAAGAGAGGAGAAAAGTTATACATCAGTGACGTGTTCTTTCAATACAGAAGGTGTAGGGTAGTATTATAGTAGTAGTAATAGTACTCGTACGAGTTTCTTCGAGAAGTAGCTCGAATACTTCCTCTAACTCTTTCATCCCCGAGCCAAAAAAAAGGGGGTAGGTAGGTAGGGTAGGTAGGTAGCTGAGGAGAAAGAAGAAGGGGTAGTTTCTGAGTGGTCGTCTTGAAACGTCTCGTCCAACAGGGGGTAGAAGAGAGGCGTATGAGAGGTGGATGAGGGGTGGATGAGGGAGAGGGGGTGGGGTATTCTAACTTGGACGAAGCTTAACCTCTTCTTTTTTTATTCTTATCGTGGCATACTTGCTTTCTCCGTCTTTCCTTCCTTCCTTCCTTCCTTCCTTCCTTCTGCCTTTCTCTTTTTTTCTTTTTAACACACACACACACGTGTATATACTACCCCCACCACCCCCCATCCCTGTTCCTTACTCTTTCATCTCATAGTGGGTGATGATGATGACGATAGTGGTGTTGGTAAGTTCTCGAGATCTTTGTCGAGTGCTTTTCCTCCTATTTCTCGACATCAACGTCATAGAAACCCTCCCCAACCACCCCCTCTCCCAACCCCATCACCCTGATCGAGGAAATTCTACTTCGATCAATGACGGATTAACCATTGCGAATACCCTCCCTCCTCTAAAGACCACCCTCTTTCTTTCTTTCTTTCTTTCTTTCTCTTTTTTCATTTCTTTCGATGAATTTAAAGTGGATAACGATCTTCTTTAGACGACGTTTTAATTTTATCTTTTTAATATTTTTTTTTGTTTTTCTTTTTATTCTTATTCTTCTTAATCTTTTTTTTATCTTTCAAGTGAGGTTTAGCCAAGTACTTTAGTTAAAAATGGTTATATATATATAATATGAGATGTAACAGCACTGTTTAACTATTTTTATTTTTATCGATTATATTCAGAATGATTTTCATTTTATTTTCAATATTATAATATAAGCTTGCAAAATTATATAGTAGTAACTTAATAATATTAAGTTAATATTTTATAAAATAAAATAATATAATAATAAAGTAATTATATATTGCAAGTTTATATAATGATAAAGTAATAATATTGCAAACTTATATATATATATGATAATATATAATATAAGATGCAACAGCATTGTTTAATTATTTTTATTCTCATCGATTATATTCTGAATGATTTTCGTTTATATTTTTTTGTACGAAAATTTTGTTTCGTTTTTATTTTCAATCGACTCGCAAGCTTCTCTTTCTTCTTTTTATTCTTTTTTCATAAAAAATCTCCAGAATTTGTATACCAATTGTAAAATATGAAAAGAAAAAAGCGTGCATTTTAGAATGTTCATTCCTAAGGATGCAGAAAGACGAATGCAATTCTAGATTGTCTTATTGGTGTTTAATTAAAATCAATGTTCTTTAATTAAGAAATAAAACGCTTTCTATTTAATTGATCGAAAAATCCGCCTATTTAATCGATTGAAACTGTTACGAGAGAGAGAGAGTAAGGATAATTACGTTTTAATTAAAATTAACTTTCTATAAATAATACTAAAGAATAAAAAAGATACAATTCTATTTAATCAATCGAGTAATGAATTAATTGAAAAAATAAAGAGAGAAAATAAAGAAAAAGAAGAAGAAGAAGAAGATGAAGATGAAGAAGAAGAAGTATTCGCCTTAATTTTATTTCCCTTTTCTTTTTTTTCTGTTCGAATCTCTTTCGGATAATCGATAATTCTAATTAATTCGCTATCGATAAAAAAAAAAAAAGAGAAAAAAAAAGAAACTAATGAAATTCTATCCTTAAAAAAAAAAAATAAATAAATCTTTCTCGAATTCCTTCGAATGTGTAATCCAAGAAAAGAATTGGCTTTGCACTAATCGATCGGATTTTTCTTTTTTTTTTTTTTTTCAGTCCTCCCTTTTCTTTCCTTTTTTCTTTTTTCTTTTTCTTTTTTTTTTTCCTTCAAACGAGGATATTCCAATCGTCGTAATTTTACGAGCCGTACTACAAATTGCTTGTTAACCGATTAGGCTGAGTCGATTCTTATGTACGCTGATAATTCGATTACGTAATTATACGATCGTTCAGTAGATACTCTAGAAGGGGTCACCTTGTGCTAACGCCTACACTTTACCCGTTCATTATTTCGATAAGATGACTATACAAGAAAAAACCAAAAGCAATTGCAATAAGCCAACTCGTTGACATATACACGTAAACGAAAAACATTCATACGACGCTCGAAAAATGGCATTTTTTTTTATTTTTTATTTTCTTTTATTTTATTTTCTTTATTTTACTTATATATATATATAATCAGGTTTTTATTGCACAACTTACAAAGTTTTTTACAATGTCTTATCATTATATCATATATAATTATCTCACATTTTTGGCTTGCTCTTATCACACCTCTCGTCTACTTCTAATTATCACCACTCTTAAAATTATACTATCCTTCTTTATTTTACTTATTTTATTTTATTTCTTTTTTATTCAATCTCGAATCGAACATTCGTCTCGTGACTTAGCAGATATTTTTCAACTCCGAACGATGGATGATTGTTTCACGCTCGCGTTTCTCCCTACGATCATCTTTTTCTTATTGTTAGTTAACTTTGCTTTTCTTTTTTTTCTTTTCTATTACTCACCAACAGTGATCCATCTTTTATTTTTTCTTCATTTATCTTTTATTCGATTTTTATTTGATTTTATTATTCATTACTTTTAATAATTTCCGTTGGAAATGTAAATTACACAAATGTTTATTCGAATATTTATTTATTTATGTAATTCTTCGTAAAATTATTTTTATTATTATTACTATTGTACAAGATATATATATAAATATATTATACAAAAATATAAATACTTAAAAGTTGTTTGAAAGATAGCCAATAAAATGCATATACATAAATTATTAGAAAATCATTTTAATATTAATAAGAGAAAAGAAAACCAACTATATATATTAATAAACTATTTATTCTATTTAATATTCTATCTCTATATTCTTTCATATTTTTCATTTTCATATTTTATCTTTCTAATTTATTTTATATATATCTCGATATCTAACACAAATATCGAATTGAATAATAATAATTAATGAATTTTCACTAAAACGCGATAATTATACCGGTACTCCGTAAAAGCCATTTTAATTAGAGAATCAACGAATGTATCGTTCTTATCGTACAAAAACGATATTTCTCACTCACCAATATTAATATCGATTCGTTAATATTAAAATCACACAGATATAAGAATAAAAGTAGCAAGCAAGAGTGATGTGAGGGTGGTGGTAGAGAAAATAATAATAATAATAATAATGACGATGGTGATGGTGGTGTTAGTCGGTAAAAAGGGGTAAAACTAGGGGGAGATTAAGAGAAAATTATTGCATAAAATCCGTACCACTGTGGTTAATCCGTTTGCATACGCGTTTGCGTTTACTTGTGCGTGTACGTGTGCGTGTGTGGGTGTGTAGGTGTACGCGAACGCGCGCACCTCTTCTTCTTCCGGGTCGATACAGCGGGTCATATCCCATGGTTTATCCACGCCTATGGTATGGCAGTTACTTATGTGTATAACATTATCAACGATACTTCACTTTTCCTCCCCTTTACCCTTTCCCTTAATCCCTATTTTCCTTTTTACACGAATATGTATATGTATGTTACTGGTAAAGCTTGAAAACCTTGCAAATTAATTGCAGATTAACTGATTTGTTCCGTTAACGTGAGGAATCATGAGTTTTTCGTATTTTATTTAGGTAATGTACACATTAACGTCTTCCTTATATCGTTAAAGTATCATTTAAGAAGTTTTCCACCTGCTGAATCTTCCCCGTTGAAATATCTTTACGTCAAACAGCAATAAAACAATCCCCTTGGTACTCGGGGATGACAGGGTTTCAAGTATACGTGACTACAAATCTAAATTTAACGCGAATAGGTATGTGATTGTCGTCAAAATCAATTGCTATGTGATTCGATGTGTCTGTCGACAATCTTTATAGAATTGCAATTAATAAATATGCATAATTTTTATCCATACATTTTACAAATTCATTTTCTCTTAATCGTAATAATATTTTAAAACTGGTTTTTGATTATTTCTATTAGAGTTTTTTTTTTTAATTGATCAATTATTTTTATTTCAATCAAAGTTATTTAATAACGAGACAAATTATTCTAAAGATTTAAAAAATTATTAACGAATTATGCGTTATACAATTAATTATAACGCAAATTTTATCCAATTTTTAATAATTACGTTTTATATATTCAATTATATTACATATTGTTCTCTTAATATTATATTATATTTATAAATGAATTCTAAAACGTATTTTTTATTTGTTTTTTTAATATTTCAGTACGGAAAACAGCTAAGGGAGAACTATAGGGCCTTCAAAAATAAGCAGTGTGAACAACCATCAGGAAGCCCTAAAGATCAATTCGGGAATTACAACGTCACCAACGTGAGTCTAAAATAAATTTCATTTCATTATATTATTATAGATTTTTCAAATGAAAAAAATGATCGCTACAATTTATTATTTTTATATCATGTAATAAGTGCATCTTATCTTTGATTAATCAAAAACATAATTAATTAAACGATAACAAAGTGTGTATTGCAATATTCATTGCATTGATATAAACTACTAGTCATAGACAGTATACATCATACTAATCATGCACAGATATTCCTATCGAAATATCTATGCATTCAGCATCCCATTTATTTATATCTCTCTCACTCTATTACAGTGGTTCTCAAACTTAAACAATTTTCTCAATATCACATAAATAAAAATAAAAATATAAAGTACAATATATATATCAACCATTCTCTCTAATTAAAAAATCAACACGTCTATAATCAAAAATAATATATATATAAAAAAAAAACAAATATAACAATATATAATATTATTTAATTATTAATCGTAGAAAATATTTACATTCAAAATTACTTACACGTTTAATTATTTCTTTGTACAACCAAACTTTTTTGCTCAATGAATAATATTTACACGAATGTGAAAATTTTTTACGACAAATTTCAAAATAAAATATATTACATATATTATGTGAAACAAAAGAACAATTGTCGTATAGTTAAAAAAATAACACGTTACTATAGATAATAATAGGTGTATTAGTTCGATAAACTATAGTGTATTTTCCTATTATATATTTTCTATCGTCCCCTCGGCCCCACCCACCCATTCTCCCATTGTATATTTATACAATGGTTAAATGGTGGTAACGAATTAACGCGAGCATGATTCATAACTGTTCATATATCACGAGAGCTTGCTTTATCGGCAGAAACGTTCACGGGGTATAATAAATTCGCTGAAACGGATAAGTTCGAACCATGCGAGATTGGATCTTCTGATTCGAGAGAGAGAGAAAGAGAGAGAGAACCATAGTTAGATATATAGAAAAGGGGGATGAGGAAGAGAAGGGGTGAGGAAAACGACAACGCGTTGGCAACGTTTTAAAAAAAAAAGGAGGACGAGGAGCGGTGGGAGGTGGTGAAAGGGGGTGGAAAAAAGATGGATGGATAGATATTATTTATTTCCTACACTATTTTTTTTATTTTTTTTTTTTTGTTGATAGAGAAGAAGAAGGGATTTATTGTAAATAATTATTGTCAGTTTGGGTAATTGTGATTTATGGATAAATAAAATGATTCCTTTTTTCTTTTTTTTCTTTTTTACGAGATCAATTTTAATTCGTAATGAAAATTTCTGATTATCGTAAAGTTGACTTAACCTCGATATAATATTTTTCTAAGTTTTATATGTACATATATATATTTTATTTATTAAATGCAGTTAATAAAACGAAGACGGAGAAAAATTAATTGAACAAGATATGAGAATTAATTGAATTGAACATTAAAACTGTACCATAAAGTAACATAAAATGTATACACATTAATTATTTCCAAATAAAATAAATAATTATATTCTTCTGGCTAAAATTTCATTCCATATGAAAATATATATTTATAATTTTTGTTTTGTTTTAAATAATAAATTATAATAGAAATATAATATATAGGTATATATACGTGTGAAATGTTGTCGATATATTTAATGTTAATTTGAATTCCTAAACAAAACCATAAACAAAATTTGTAAAAAGATAATACGAACTTCTCTATCGCAGCTGTTATTTTGGTGCAGCTGATCTCAAGGTCGTTTCTATGTGACCGTTCGAGAAATGGCACAGTATTACCCTTCTCGTCTTCGTTCACAGTAAACCAGAGAAACGTTTCGGCTATTTTCAAAGCTAGGCACGTACCGACCCACTGCCACCATCGTTATCCTTTTCATCCTCCCCCTCAACCCCCACCCACCTCCTGCTGCTCCTTTTCTCCACTTCCTCTTCTTCCTTTGACTCATCCTCATTCTTTCCTTATTTATTCTTCACCCTGTCGTTCACCTTATTTTCTTCAAATTCTTTACCCTTTCTTTCGAAATCATTGCATATTTTGTTCTCATTCTTCTGTACAATGAACTCTCGATAAACTAGATTCTGAATTTTTAGGGTCGTTGCTCGACATTTAAACTCTCTCATAGCAACGTCTCTATCGATCCTACCGAATTCTAAATTCCTCTAACTTTTTTTCTCTTTTTCAGTATGTCTGTGAATCTGTCTGTCTCTTTTTCACTCTCTTTTTTCTGTATATCTGTCTGTTTTCTCTGTCTGTCTATCTCTTTTTCTCTCTTGCTATCTATCTCCTTCTATTTTCCTTTTATTTATTTTTTCGTCAGACAATTTTACAGTCGAGTATGAGAAGGTAGGAAGAAACGTATGGGAATCGTATGTATGTATCATCTCATTCAACGTTTTCTTATTCCGAAACAAATTTTTCTAAGAGTTGAAAGAGATGAGAAAATAAAATGAAAGCACGTGGGTATTGCACGATAATTTAACATGATTTTAAATCTTTATTAACGATACGGTAATATAATCCAGTAAGTTTATTTAGTTTCATGGTTTTACGGATTGATATTTATAACTCGAGTGTTGGGAGTAAATTTTAAATATAAAATAAAATAAAGAAAAATTGGATAAGGGGAATTGAAAAAAAAATGTATATCAAATGAATACGAGATAAAGCTTAAATTATTATTGAGTAAATCTTATTTAATGATTAATGACAATTAAACCATATCTATTAAAAACTATACCAAATCATCTTTAAAATTTCCTATCTCCAAGTTACATTACGTTGATATTAAAAACTCGAATGTTGAGAGTAAACAAAAACAAAAATAAAATAAAATAAAATACAAAAATTGAACAAGGGATCGAAGAAAAATTTATATATCAAATGAATACGAAATAAAATTAACATTATTCCCAAATAAATCTAATATAATGACAATAAAAACTATACCAAAATCATATCTTCAACCCAAATAACGTTGGTGTTAAAAACTTGAGTGTTGAAAGTAAATACAAAAAAACAAAACAACAAATAAAATAAAATAAAAATTGTGTACAAGAGATTGAAAATATATAAAGCAAAAAAAAAAAAGTAAAAAAATGAGAGAGAGGGTTGCTATCGCGTGAAAACCGCGGTTTGGTATTGAGCGGTCAGAGAGTGCTGCTTGGTGAGGGGCAAAGCAGCATTAACCATCAGCACGAACATCAGCAACAGCAGCACTACGAGTAGCAGTATAACAGTAACCAGTAGTCCAGTAGTCCAGTAGCCAGTAACAGTAACAGTAGCAACAGCAGCAACACAGTAGCAGAAAGAACAGGAGCAGCAGCAGCAGCAAAACAGCAGCAGAAACATCCAGTTGGTGATACGCTGGCGCGTTGGGTAGATTCGGGAATAATTCCAGTACTTTCGTTGAGAGCCCTCTCGAACGGGCGACGTAACCCCCTCCTACCCACTCCCACTCCCCCTCTCCCTCCTCAATTCCCCCATTCCCCCACCCTTCGTTCTTTCCTGCCTTCTCCCTTTCACCCTTCTTCCACCACTCATCCCACTTCCCTCCTCACTTTTCCATCCTTCCTTCTCACACTCTTCTACTTTTATCTATCTATCTTTCTCTCTGCCCATTCCCGGGAACCATTGGACTGCTTGACTCTCTCTTTCTTTCTTTCTTTCTTTCTTTCTTTCTCCCTTTTTCCAACCATCATAACGTCCTATCCGACAGCAGAGTGTCCAGGCAAAGCAACGGCTGCAGTTAACAGGCTGCTTGCAGTACCACGGCCGACATTAAACCTCGACATCCTCATCTCGACTACTCCTACCTTCTACTTCTACTTCTACTTCTACTTCTACTCATCCTCATCCTATACTTCTAGTTTTTCTTTTATTTTTACATTTTGTTATATTTTGTTGTTTTATTTTTCCCTTCATCGTCGTTCGTCAACTTCAAAATCTTTTAATACGACATAGAAAAGATGTTATTTTTGTCTCATTAGGAATGATAAAATAAAATGGATACTTTTGTATTCATGATTCAATAAATTTAGATAATCTTATGGCACAAATTTCTTAACTCGGATTTGTATAAAATATCAAACTGTGTTCCACTGAGTTTCTGAAGTTTCACATAAGTTTCTTTAAAATTTCACGAATCATTGTTCAAATATATTACATTGTATTAATATCAATATGTTACAAAGAAAAGTTCTATAAAATATTTTCTATATTCATTAAAAAAATACCCAACAACTCGCTAGAACAAATCAACAATGTTACATGAAATTTAAGAACAACTTCATGATAGGTATCAAACTTAATCCCTACAACAGAACTTTCCTCAATCTAAAATTGTCAGTGATTTGAAAAAAAAAAAAAAAATAATAGTAGTAGATTGTGAAAGGGTTGGAATAAAGGTTTCTGATGAGAAATAAGAAAAAACCCCAAAAGAAGAAGAAGAAGAAGAAGTAGTAATAGTAACTTGATGGTTGCAAAAGAAGATAGAAATAACTAAAGAAACAAAAAATGAAAGAATGAAAGAAAGAAAGAAAGAAAGAAAGAGGCCAGTTGCTCCTGAGGCAAGGGCCTGGGCAATGTTGGAGGATGATGATGGGTACCTAGCTAGCTTGCTCTCTCTCTGAGTTGACGGTTTAAAAGTCTAGCAAAAAGCCCAGGCCGGCTGTTGCTACGCGCGAACTATCGACCAGCCAGAGGACTACTACCTATATATCCATGGAAAAGAGAAAGAGAGAGAGAGAAAGAGAAAAAGAGAGAGAGAGATAGAGAGAGAGAGAAGAAAGAGAGAGAAAGAATTCTCTCTTGGGGTATGGAAGAGAAGAAGAGCTATAGATGGCACACGCTACTCTCTCTCTCTCTCTCTCTCTCTCTCTCACTCTCTCATTCTCTCTTTTTCTCTCTCTCACTCTCACTTACACTAACTCACAGTGTTCGTACACCGGCTGATGGAGGTGGTGCTACCGTCGTTGCTGTGCTCGAGTTGGAGGACCGAGAAAAGAGTAGGAAAGAGGTGGGAGGATCAAAAGGGCCAAAGAGGAAAGAAGAAAGAAAGAGAGAGAGAGAGAGAGAATGAGAGAGAGGGAGGGAGGCAGGCAGGGAGAGAGAGAGAGAGAGTAGAAAAAACGGAGGAAAGATTCATTCTGGGGTCTCATCCCAATGTCCCTTCGAATTTTCTCTCTCTCTCTCTCTCTCTCTCTTTTTTTCTCTCATTGACGTTGCAATTACTCGCATTTGCAGTTTACTACTATCTTTTTTAGCCTCATTGTTTTTCTTTTTATTGTTGTTTTCTTTTTTACTCATTACATTTTCTCATTCTTATCAAATCACCGTTCTAAGAATTAAGGATTTGATTATGCTCCCTTTATCTTTATGTATATGTATGTTTCATGGGATTTCAATTTTTCTTTTCTTGGTAGGAAAAGAAAATAGGATGGGGGTGAGGGATTATATGTTAAATTAGGTTTCATTATTATTATTATTTTTTTTTATCGTTTTTCATATTCTACCGATAATGTATTATTATGAAATGTTAATGTATGTATTATCAATTTTTTGTTGTTCTACTTATATGAAAAAACAAATTAGGTAGTGGGTATGGGGAGGAATATGTTAAATTAGGTTTCATTGTTCTTTTCTTTTGATCTTTCATATTCATATTTATCGATAATGTAATAATGTAATAGGAATGATAAGTAATGTAATAAGAAAACAATTTATTATGATTTTTATGGTTTTGTTTTTTCTTTTTCCAATTTTCTCATTGAACGAATAAATAGAAAAAAAAACAAAAATAAAAAGTATAATAATACTTAATAATTGTTTTTGTCTCATCATAAGAGATCATCTTTGATATTCACCGATAGGATGCATTATAATATACAATCTTGTGTTATCGAATTAAAATACAAAATGAAAGAAAAATAATATTTGTTTGTTTAAGTTTGTTTTTTTTTTTTTATTTATTTATTCATCTTTTTTTTTTTTTAAAAAAATTATATTTCATTCGAATTATATTACTCTGATATATTTCTGAGAGTAATAATATATTTTTACATTAAAGTTATTCTTCTTCTTTCTTCTTTGATGATAAGAGAAAGAGAGAAAGAGAAAATGAGAATTGACGTTACGAAGTTGGCTCGTAAAAGGCGATCATAAACTGTCGAAAAGACGAACACGTCCCTGTCCCTCCCCCTCCTCCTCCTCCTCCTCCTCCTTTATGGAGGAGTAGAAGTTCGCCTTGTCCTCCTTCTTGAACGGTTTCGTTTCTCTTTCTTTTTATTTCTTTCTCTCTCGCTCTTTTACTCAAACGATGCCCATATTTTCTTTACATTTGTACTCGTTAACCCTTTAACGAGTCTCCAAGAATCTCTTTCTCTTTCTCTTTCTCTTTCTTTCGAGAAAAATTGTTTAATTTCTTTAAAAAACAAAACAAGAAACTTTTATTCCCTCGCTGACCTCTCCTCGGGGGCCATCATTGATAATAATTTTCTCTCGTGATATCGTAATAATAAATCAAATCAAATGGAAAATAAAAAGAAAAAGAAAAAAAGAAAAAAGGAAAATAATGAAAGATAATTTATTACTAACCCGAGTGAGTTCAAAGTGTTAACATTAATTTAGAGACGAAATGTGACCACCGAGTCCAAGGTTACGAATCGTACAAAAAAAAACTACTCGTTCGGTATATCGCAAATCAACAAAAAAAGAAAAATATAGAAAGAGAGAATAAGGGTTAATAACATTTGCGAAATTTGGAAATAAAATAAAGTAACCCCTTTGGGTTATATATTTATATTATATATATATA
>NW_014569630.1:48227-50878 GCF_001313835.1 Polistes canadensis | reverse complement strand
GTCGGATAATTAATTATTCCACCACCCTATCCGATTAATCTCTTATATAGTTATTTCTCTTTTTCATTCGAATTGCAACGAAATAAATAAGTCGTACTTTTTTTTTTTTTTTTTTTTTTTTAGATCGACGAAATAAACCAATCTATCGGTGGTGGGGTGGGGTGGTGTAGGGGGTGTAGGGGGGTGTGAGGGGTTTATATCGAATCGTATTCCGACTTTTACGAGGATGACAGAGTGGCGTTTGAAACGACAGAACAAGACGTTTACGAGTACCCATAGTAGTAGTATGCCGATTAAAGTTGGCCGAGTTACTTCCCCTCCCCCTCCCTCTCCAACCCCTCCTCCCTCACCTCCTTCTTCTTTTCGTTCTCGTCTTTGACGTCGTTGCCAGACGTGTTCCTTCGACTTATTCAAGAAGAAGAAAAAGAAGTAGAAGTGGTAGAATAAGAAGATGATAATAAAGAAAAAAAAAAGAAAGAGAAAGAGAGAGAGAAAGAGAGAAAGAGAGAAAGAAAGGTGAAGAAAATCCGATTAAACGACACGTTCACTGTTAGTAATTGAGAGAATAACGTGAAATAAGCTCCCTTATACGAATAGTAAGCCTAATACTATCGATGGAATACTTTTTTCTAAATAAATTCTTCCCTCACACACACCTACACATATATTTCAAACCCCCTAAACGGGGGTTGTAGTTAATTTCACCCATTTAACCAGCTTATTTTCTTCTTTTACATGTTTCATTTTATTTTTGTATTTATTTTTCTTGTATTATATTTTTTACATTAATCGAATGTATATTTCTTTCTTATTTACTTTTTCTTTTTTCTTTTTTAATTAACAATAAGATTTAATTCGAGTTACATAGTCGATTAAATTATCCACGCTTATTCGTTTTATTAATTTTTTTTGTTCCTTCTTTACCAGGTTTTGTTCTTTTCTTTTATTTTCTTTTCTTTTCTTTCTTTMTTTTTTTTTGTTTAATTTAATCTCAAAACATTGCGAGAGAGTTTTCATCGACGACGATACCTTTTTTACTCGGAATATAAATTTTCTTTTTTAAATTAATTTCATTCCAGTTTTATTATTAGTTTAACCAAAAAAAAAAGAAAAAAAAAAAAAAGAAAGAAAGAAAGAAAGAAAAGTGAAGAAGTTGAGAAAAGCATTTGTTAGGGGTTTCTTTTTTTGTTCTTCGAATGGGGTTGCATTGAAAGTCGTAAAACGTGGCCACTGATCTCGCTTTCGCTTATCTTCCGTCTTTTTCTTATCCCAACCCCATCCCACCCCCCTCTACCCCTTACCAAAAAGAAAAAGATCCCGCTTTTATTTTTCCCTATCACACACCACCGCCAACAACTACACTTCTCTTCCTTCAACTTCTTATCTTTCTTTCTATCTTTCTTTCTTTCTTCCTATCTCTCTCTCTTTCTCTATCTTTATTCGTGAAAAATTTTTAATTTAACTTTACGACCCCGTCGAGACGTTGTCGGTCTCTATTTCACCTTCAACTGCCCCCCCCCACCCCCTTCACCCCTTAAACAACCCCGTTTACGTTCCACTTTCTTCTATGATGCGATTCGGATTCTAAACCGTACCCCCCCCCTACCCCACCACCTCCCCCTACGATCAATGTAAACCTGAACTGCACGAATGGGGATGAGGGTTTTTTTTTTTTTTTTCTTTTTTTATTATTTATTTCTTTTTATCGTAAGATCGATGATCCTTTTCACCTAACGCATGTTAGATTCAGTTATTTGATACTTTGGATTAATGGTATAGGAAGTGAATGAGGTTTTATGTTTCTCTGTGTAAGTTTATTCCTATATAAGAGGATGAAAAATTCATTAGTTTAATAGTGGGAGCTCGTTTCGTTTCATTTCGTTTCATTTCGTTTCATTTCGTTTCATTTCGTAGGTCGAATCAAGGAGATTTTGTATAATGTAATCCTGGCTCATCTTACGTTCGTGTATGGTTTTTCTAATGATTTCAATTTTTCTTTTTAATTTTTGATTCTTTTTTTTTGAAGCGAATAAACGTACGCGTAATTTTTAATGATAATTATGACATCGAATATTATTTCTTTTTATTTGTAATTAAATTAATAATATCACTAATTGTTAT
This sequence comes from Polistes canadensis, assembly GCF_001313835.1. NCBI lineage: Eukaryota > Metazoa > Arthropoda > Insecta > Hymenoptera > Vespidae > Polistes > Polistes canadensis. The sequence goes on along the minus strand of NW_014569630.1, from coordinate 48,757 downwards.
TTTTTAATTATTAATTTCGGTTTAATTTTGATTTATTGTCTTTTTGTTTCCTTTTTTGATATAACATTTTTAATTTATATATATATATATTATATTTCATATAATTATAGTAATTAATATTTATCGAAAAAGTGAAAGCTATAAATTATTCTTAATTCGTCCACTACGTTCGGTTGTTAATTAAAAAAAAATTGTTTATACAACTTTACGATAAAAATCTGATATTTTATTTATTATTGAAATAATATATATTCATTGAAATATTTCTCTTTTTTTTTTCTTTTCTTTTCTTTTCTTTGTTGAAAAATTAATAACGCAACGGTAATGAATATATTATACTCGTTAAGAAAATGAAAGTTAACTACTTTCACTCGTGTTCATTAAATAAATAAATTGAAAGTAAAATTTTTACGCGATAATTATCATGTGTATGATAAAACATTAATATAATATAAAATTGAAATAAATAAATTGATTAATAATATATAGTTCATGTTCTTGCGGTTTCGTTTCAAAGATCAAAAAAAAAA
>NW_014569630.1:37295-47591 GCF_001313835.1 Polistes canadensis | reverse complement strand
TTATACATTAATAATTAAATATATATAAATTTTATTTTATTTTATTTTTTTCAAATTTCTCTTCTCTTCGTTTTATTTTCTCGTTAATTATTTTTTAATTTAACGTTTCGAGACTGTGATTTCACAGATTGTGTAGTAGCAATTCGTACTTACAAGCTTAATAAGTATAATCTTCACTCAACTAAGAAGATTGGAAATCTTCTCTGCGTTTTCGTTTCTCCTTCAAAAGTTGGTCCCTATCTTAAATTTTCTACGATGAAAGAAAGAAAGAAAGAAAGAAAGAAAGAAAAAAAGATGGGCAGAGGGTGAGAGGGTGAAGGGTAGTTAAAGGTAGAATACTTCTTCGAACGTTCTTCGGAAAGTTCATAAAGTCCACTTCCGTTTTCTTCTTCTTCTTCTTCTTCATCTTCAATGAAAAGTGACTTCACAACGAACCCCCGTTGTTCTTATATCATCCCCCCGAATCCCTCTTTTCTTTAATTCTTTTTTTTGTTTCCCTTTTTACTAGAACCCTTTTCCGAAAGTAAGTTTTTATTTTTAAACCCACCGAAAACTCTACGAACGTCGAAGAAATAACTCGTTCACCGAAAAGACCTAACGAAGTTTTCTATTCGAAAGTTACAAAACTTCTTCTTTCCATTACGACGTTTTTCGAAAAATCTTCTTCTTCTTCTTATTTTTTTCTTATTATTGAAAACTTATAAAGAAAAAAAGAAAAAAAAATCGATCAATCGATCGTTGAACATATCATGACTTATAACATATATGTAATAACATGATCAGCAACTATAAATTATAAAATTGCAATATAACCTCAAAAATACATATAGTTCATCAAAATACTAATTAAATAAATATTCAAGACTATATACCTCGATTTTAAATGTTCAGAGTCTTCCGTGTATTAATAAGACATACATTACTCTCAATTTTAATAATAAAATACAATAGTATTTTTGATAATTAAACAGATAAAATACAAAGCTTTTTTTGAGATTATATTGTAATTGTATATTTTATAGTTGCTGAAGAAATCCCAATATAAAAGGGATGAAACGTTCAATAGATCAAAACATGATGTTCTGATTTATGTTACCTTGTCCAACTTCCCTGTGATTTTTCTATATATTATTAACAAATAACGGAAATAATTAGATGTTAATAATTGGTGGACCACCATATATATATGTGCCCATAATTATGAAAGTGATTTAATTCATATATCTCTCGTTTGAAGATATTTAAAAAATTACATTTAAACACTAAATGAATTTAATTTTAATATTCTAACAACAAACACTATCTAAAGATTCAATTTTTGACAATTTACATTGAATTAATTTAATTAAAAATAATTTCATATAAAATAACTGACAAACTTATTTATTTATTTTAATTATTTTTAATTTTAACTTAGACTACTCTTTCATAATTATGAGTACACATACATATATATTAATTATTTAACTTTTTCTGGTTAATTCAAGATAGGATTTATTTTTTACCGCATAAAAATAGTCTCCCATCGTATTTATCATCATAGTAGTCGTTGTCTTCCTCTTCCTTCACCCCCAACCTCCACCCCTCCCGTTTCCCCTTACCCTTACCCTTACCCTTACCCTTACCCTTACCCTTCTTCTTTTCCTTTTCCTCATCCGAGTCAATCTCACGGCCCCGTCTTTTACGACCCTCTTTATCGATGGTAAAACGTGGCCATCTCAAGCTCCTCGTTCTTTCTTTCTTTCTTTCTTTCTTTCTTTCGTTGGTTGGTTCATTCGTGTACTACAGGGCTGGCTCGGGCGCCCTTTTGGAAAGTGCATTGCCAGCAGTAAAAACTTGGCCGAGAGAGAAGGAATATTTTGTAAAGAGAAGGAAAGAAATGAGATGAGATGAGATGAGATGAAATGAGGTGGGGAAGGTTAAGACAGGAGGGGGTGAAGAAGCTTGAAAAGAGAGAGAAAGAAGGGTGGAAAGGTGGAAGGGGGTGGGATGGGGTCGGGGTAGGAAGGACTGTAATCGTGAACGCGTAGAAAGAAACAGCAACAGCAGCAATGTTAGTGTGCTGAACGAATTTCTCTCTTTCCTTTCTTCGTGTTTGGCCCAAGGCTCAAAAGTTGCAGACAGAAAATAAGAAGAATAGAAATTAAAAGGCTCGAAAACTTCGTGCGCGAAAGGGTTTAGGAACCTTAAGAATTAGAAAGGTAGAAAGAAAGAAAGAAAGAGTTTGGAAAATTAATCTCTATCAAAGACACTAAGGTTTTATAAATCTTTTATTTTATTTTATTTTTTTCTAAGATGCTTATTAAATAATTTTTCTTATTGCGGATATAAATAAATAATAAGATATATGGGGAACATATATAAAATATATATTAAAATAATATAATATTATATAAGTATAATGGATATTTGTGGATACAAAAAAGAAAAGTAAGAAAAAAGAAAGGGTGTATTTTTATAATACAATTGTCGTATTTTTTCTCTTTATTTTTTTCCAAGACGATTAACCCTTTGATTACTATGGACGCACATATATATATATGTATATACGTGTTTGTTAATATTAATGTAAAATAATGCTCGCATATTGATTATTGTTACGAGTCTTGTTCACATATTAGTTATATTTTAACACAAACACAAAAATTTTAATTATTAAATCTAAAGAGGATTTTTAATAATATCAATTAACTTTTAATTTTGAAAATCTAATCATTGAGATTATTATTTTTATTAATCAATTTATATTATTTATTGAGATTATTATTTCTTATTTACATTATTCTATCTTCTTTTTTTATTTCTTTTCTCTCTTATACAAAATACAATTTATTTTCTTAAATCGTTACGACGATTTTTCATGTGAAATATATATGTATATGTGTGTGTATATATATGATAGTATTTGAAGTATCAAGAGGAAAATCTCGCGTGGCGTGAGAAAACGTGTACTCGCATCGATATGACGTTAGAGTATAATAACAAGATTTTAACTTAAATTGAACTACGAAACTTCTAAAGGGAAAATGTTCTTCTTAACGAAAAGTGAGTTAAAACTTGGTTCTGGCAGCAGGTACCGAACTATACCGAAAATGTAAACGACAGAACGAGTTGCACACAACAACAACTATTCTATTCTATTCTATTCTATTCTATACTTACACGTTTCTTACTATTTTATTTTTTTTTTTAATAATGAATCGATGATCAAAAGTGTTGTATTATTATCCTTCGAAGAAAATGTTTATTAATACATTTTATTATTATTCTATTTTATTTCTTGATATGTGACATATTTTCAAACGTCATTAACGTTTGAAAATATTTCTACGAGAATATATTATAATTAATGATTACCAATTAAAATTTCATTTTTCATTGAATGATAGGATCTAATAGAAAAAAAAAAGAAATCAACAAAAAATTGACAATTCATTTATTCATTATCCATTAATAGAAAAGTATACGATTATGCTTCTTTTTTTTTCTATATGTGTGAATATATAAAAAAGATAAATAATAATTTAGATAAAATCTTCATTGTTTTTTTAAATGTACACTCCTGTAATAAAAAAAAAAAAAAAAAGAAAACAATTTAAGTTATCATAATCGATCTGTAACGTCGTAAAAATTACACTTTTAATAAAAGAAAATTCTCTTATGTGTACACAACTAAAAAATATATATATTTAATTTTTAATTAAATAAAATATATTATATAAAATTTAATGAGACATTTAATCGTATACATTAATCTCCACTAATATTCTCATAAAAATAAAAATAAACATGAACATAAATAACTGGGAATGCGATAACGAAATTAGAGTTTTATCGATACATAATAATAATAATAATAATAATAACAATACTACAACGCACACAGAGATTGGATATAATAATCGTCGATGAATCATCGTGATTGCCCCATACAGTTGATTCGAACCTAACGATTTGACTGTATAAACGAAAGAAATCAAAAGAAAAAAAGTGCAGAATGATAAAAAGATAGAAAGAGAGATACATAAGTATAGTTAACTAAACCAAGATGTTATCTGTCTCATCCGATGATCTCTCGAGCGTATCCATCGGCAGGTAAAAAAAAAAAAAAAACAAAAAAACGTATGCATCCTTGCACACAACCAACCAACAACCAACAATCCAACTCAACCCAACACACGTACACGTACACGTATATCCCTAAGCACGTAGAAAATAATCTAAACTATCTAATCTATGATGAATCGTTCCGATTGCTTCGTACCGATTTAAAAAAAAAAAATAGCAGTTTCAAACGAACCAACACCACTATCGTTTCAAACAAACCCCGTCCCCATATCTAACCCCTCCTCCCCACAAACTCCTCCCAAATAAATAAAAATAAAAATATAAATAAAAAAAAAAAGAACACACGAGTAAAAGATAATATCCGATCGTAGAATGATCTTTCAAGCGTATCTATCATTCATCGGCAAGTATTATTACCACACGAAAAAAAAGCAGTTTCAAAGCAACCAACACTACTATCGTTTCAAACAAACCCCGTCCCCATATCCAATCCCACCCCAAACACCTCAAAAATAAAAATAAAAATTTAAAAAAAAAAGAACACACGAGTAAAAGATAATATCCGATCGTAGAATGATCTTTCATGCGTATCTATCTATCATTCATCGGCAAGTATTATTACAACGCGAAACTTATGCATCCCGAAACCACACCAGGGAATAAAGGGGAGCAAACCATGAAGAAAGAAAGAAAGAAAGAAAGAAAAAAAGGTTTCCTCTTCTTCTTCTTCTTCTTCTTCCTCCCTCCTCCTCCTCCTCCTCCTCCTCCTCCCTATCACTCATACCTCTTCAATCCTCTTCATCTCTCTTTTCTTCTCTTATTCGTAGCAGGAGGTATACATTGTGCGTATCCTCGATGAGCAGCAGACACGTTTGCGAGACAACACCAGAGATGATGCATCCAATCCAACCACCTCATCCCTCACTTTAACTCACCTCACCTTACCTCACCTCACCTCACCCCTTACATTAAAGTGGGATTCTCTCCAAGGCTAGCCAGTCTCTTTCCTTTTCTTCCCTCTATTCTCCCCCCTTCCCCCCTCCCCATCCTCTCCCCTTTCATATCTGCATCCCTTTCCAATTTCTTCCATCTCTCTACCCCTTTTTCACCTCTCTCACTCTCTCTCTCTTTCTTTATATATATATATCTTTCTCTGGTTTGTAAGCGCGCGCACGCTCAGTTCTGCGCGCGCGTGCGCTCATGTAACCTTGACATTGAACGACTTCTCGTTCCCTACAACCTCCCCCTCCCCGCCCCGTCGTTTCTACCGCCCTTCTCTATCCCTTCTACGTCGACCACTACCCTGACGATTTTCTTCTCTCTCTCTCTCTCTCTCTCTCTCTCTCTTTCTCTCTTATTCGTTCATGATTTGGTTCGTTCGTTCGTTCGTTCGTCCGAACTCTACTACTTCTACCACACACACATATATATACACAAACACACACCCTTTCCTACGCTCCTTCTCTATCTTCAACTTTCCTGTACAACGTTTATAATCAAAGAGAAGAGGTGTGCTTTATTATGCGTGTTATATAGGTGCATTTCATCTACAGACAGATTTATTCACGATCGGTTGATTGAGTTCTACTTGATAACTTTTCTCTCATTTCTGTCATTTGGATATTTTTCTATTCTTGTAATTTTTTGTTCTATGCACATTTTCGATATATTATATTTAATCCTTTGTCATACTAAACTTTTTTTTTCAAAATTGTAGCAGTTTTTTTTTAACTCTTAATCAAGATTAAAATCTTAAGAAAAATTTCATTTACGTTTTGTCAAGAGTGTGTGTCGTGCATCTGTTGTATATATTTTACATATTAAAAATCTCTTATTGTCAATCAATAGATTAAAAATTGATTGAATTTACAATGAAATTGTATAATGATTTTAATTTTCTTTGAATTTAAGGAACATTCGGTATCACATTTTGTTACCCACATGTAGACTACGATGATGATTAGAATAGAATTAAAAGAGGAGAAAAGGGGGTGAAGTAGGGTAGGGTTAGGTGGTGGTGGTGGTGGTGGTGGTGGAGGAGGAGGAGGAAGAAGTGGAGGGTTTCATGGAGATAAAAATTTATCGTTTAACGAGCATTTAACGAGCTCACGAGCGAGGGCCGCATCTGCTGCTGCTGTTGCAGTTGCATCTATTGCTGTGTTGCATCTATTGCTGTGTTGCAGCTTGTCGCGTACTTACTCCTCGTCGACTCTTAAACGAACCTAAATTACTTCACTCCTGTGAATACACGTCGACGGTATAAAACTATCCTGTCTTGCCTTGCATTGCGTTGCATTGCGTTGCATTGCCTATACTAAGTTAGCTTCGTTGTTGTTGACTGCACGCATGCTGCAGTCTCTTCGTATACATGCAACATATTCTCTCTCGTTGATTACCTTTTCTTTTTATTTATTTTCTTTTTTTCTTTTTTATTTCATCTTTCTTTATCTTTCGTTCCTCGTCATTTGATTTCAAGCCAATTTCTCGAACGAATAAACAAACGAATGAATGGATGAATGAATGAATGAATGGATGGATGGATGAATGGATGAATGAATGAGACAAGGAATTTACAATAATTTTAAATGTATTAAAACTTGCCCGAATAATTCGTGCCAATTTTCAATTTTAACGCGTTTGTGAAAAATAATATATTTATTTATTATTATTTATATTATTACAAATAATATCAAATTTATATATATATATTTTAATTTAAATGTTCATATTTTTAAAAACATATATATATATATATATATATATCGAATATATTGTATGTATAAATCAATAATGAATCCTTCCGAGCAACTTGATACATACCCTATACAATTCACGCTCAACTTATCCTGTAGGGTTACAAGACATATACAGGATTCAGGATATATGGGTATTTCATGGGACGAGTTTCGTACCGTTTCAAGGATCACCAACAAACAACCGGTCTTCCGATGCATGCATGAATACATATGAGTAACCAAGCAAGCAAGCAAGCAAGCGAATGAGTGAGTGAGTAAGCAAACTAGCAAACCGGTGGGTGGGTGGGTCTTCCTGATTATGGGCTTTGGGGGACTCCGATTGTGTTTCCTGCGTAACGTGTAATCACGATTGTGTAATCGCTTTGACGTTATGTAATATTACCAATCGAAGGAACGAGTACCACGCACGTGACGACTCCTTCACGATTCTTTCTTTCTTTCTTTCTTTCTTCCTTTACATTTTTTTCCCCTTTTCTTTTTCAACTTCAATTTCATTCCCGCTAATCATTTCTGCAACGGTAAAATGTAGAAAAAGAAAAAAAAAAAATACTATTGCGACCACCGTAAGACGAATCATGTTACCAATTACGTTAACCTTTTCTCGACAAGAGAAAAAAATAAAAAAAAAATAAAAAGAATAAACGCGACGAGAATTCCAATTTTTCCCACCCTACTTTTCCTCCTCCTCCCTTCATCCCAACCCCGTACGCTATCAGAATTCGAGAATTCCACCGAAAACGTTGTTCCTGTCTAACACCCTCCCACCCTTTCTTTTCTCTCTCCTTCTCGTCCTTCCTACTGTTACAAAATCAACCGGACGATGTCCTTCTTCTTCCTTTTCACGTCGTTTCGTTCGTCACGACGTTGACAACTTTTATCGCACCTATTGTGTCACACGTGTCACCCTTTTTCTCACGAATCTAATACCCATCGCGTTAGAATAGTATCCGTCAACTCCGACTGCAATTTTTTTTTTTTTCAACCGTTCCCCGTCGATCTTTTATTAGTATCTCTTTTTTTTTTCCTTCTTCTTCTTCTTTTTTTTTTTTAATTATACACCAAACACAGCAGCAGATCGTTAAACTCGTTGTTTTTTTTTTTTTTAATATTCTTTCCAAATTATTCTACCACCACACATTTAATTCAATCGGATTGATCCTAACTACGTGATATTACGTAACCTCGATGGATTCTTTATTTTTTTTTTTCCTTCCTTCAAAATATCTTATATCATCCGGTGGTATTATAAAAAAAAAAAAGAAGAAACAAATCACCTCTTCGAATCATAATTTACTAATTTTTTTACATTTGCATTAAAGTTGGTATGGAATATTGGTTTTTTCTTTTTTCGTCGATTAGTTTTAAACAACGTGTAACAAAAACGTGTCTTCCGATGGGGGGTTTTTTTTTTTTTTAAGACTAGATGAATCATGGTGTGTCAGATATCTTGTCAGACGAACACTTGTGAAAAAAACCACCGAAAAACAAGGATCAATTAATAAAATTACTATACAAACGAACGAGAAAATGAAATAAGATATAGAAGTAAGGATCATTAATTTCCAAAAAAAAAAAAAAACATACCTGATTTTCTACAATAGTTACTACAATAAAGTACAAAAAAAAAAATAAAGTATGGAAAAATTATTTTTCTATTAACCAAAAAAAGAAAATATCTAACAGCACACGTGTGAATTATTTTGCTTTAAGAAAAAAGAAAAGAAAAGTAAAGAAAAGTCAAGGAAAAGGGGAGAAAAAAAAATTGGATAAAGGATATAAATCACGCGTCGAATCCATAAATTCTTAACGATCATCCTCCCCCCTTTCCCTCCTCATCCTCTTCCTCTTCCTCACCCCTTTTAAAAATCGTTCCTTCTTTTCCTCCATCTTATTCTTTCTCGCTTAGGTTTGCTATTTCCTTCTTATATTTTCTTTTACACGTTCACTTTCCAAGCCGGACTCCCTCACCCACCCACTATTTCCCCCCCCCCCTCCTTGCCAGTAACTCGCTTTCTGTGAAAAAGACCATTTCTCTTGATTTCCTTCTTTTACTTGGTCTCTTAGTTATAACACAGCTCGGTTAGGTCGTGTGGCATAGGAACTTTGAAAACCTTAATCATATGGGGCTTCTAGCGCCGGCCATAAATATCGTCGATGCAAGCTCAGGTTGGCTAGAATCCAACTTCGTTTAACCCCCACTTAGACATCTTGGACGGAGACCACAGTTCCGTTCCACATTTAGCGGATTCTCTCTCTCTCTCTTTCTATCTATCTTTTTCTGTTTCTTTCTCTCGCATATACACACACACACACACACACATACATAAACATTTTCTCTATACTTTATTCTACCACTTCTTCTTCTTCTCTTTCTTGAACACTCTCATTTATCTAGTGTTCCCAGTCTATCTTCTTCCTCGTTCTTCTTCCTCGTTCCTCCACGTGTTTCTCTGTTGGGTGTTGCTGTTGCTTTTACTTCTGTCTTTTTCTTTTTATTTATCTTCATCTTCATCTTCTTCTCTTTTTCTTGAAGACTCTCCTTTATCTAGTGTTCCCATTCTATTTTCTTCCTCGTTCTTCCATGTGTTTTACTGTTGCAGTTTCTGTTGCTGTTGCTGCTGTTGTCTTCTTCTTCTTTTTCTTGAAGACTTTTCTTTATCCCAGTTGTTTTCAATTTTATCATTCTTTCTCGTTCTTTCATGTGCTAGTGTTGCTACTGTTCTTGTCATTGTTGCTAGTGTTGTTACTATTGCTGTCTTTTTCTTCTTCATCTTTTCTTTATTGAAGATTCTATTTTATTTAGTGTTCATACTTGAGCTTTATTCTCATTCTCCTCCACGTGCTGTTGTTGCTGCTGTCTTCATCTTCATCTTTTTCATCTTCTTCTTCTTATTCTTATTCTACTTTATTTTCTTCTTCTTGAAGACTTCTATTTTATCTAATGTTTCCACTTTATCTTCTTACACGTTCCTCCACGTGCTGCTGTTTCTATTGCTGTGTTGTTCATACTAGTGATAGTTATAATGGTTAATGGTAGTAGTACTGGTACTGGTACTGGTACTCTACGGGACAGAGTTATTACATAATTTACGATCGCCCGCATATTTTTGTAACCCTGCCAAAGAGAAGAGTTTACGCGAATTGGCACGACTTATCATCTACTTTCTACTCTACTCTCACAACTCTCTTAACAGAGTAACACATACCACGCGAGAAATTCTCTTTTCAATCTTTCATGAGATATATTATTCTAATGTCTTTCCATTAATCTTTTCTCTTTAATCGTTCGTATCAATATTTATATTAATTTGTATTATTATTATTATTATTATTATTATTGTTGTTGTTGTTGTTTTTATTTCATCTTGTTACGAATGATAATAATATATGATTCATTTAATTAAATGAAGTATGAATTTACTTTCTATTTTTTCGCTGTCCTATTTATATAAAACAAAACAAAAAAATAAGA
>NW_014569630.1:23637-33824 GCF_001313835.1 Polistes canadensis | reverse complement strand
CCAAAATACGTAATTTATAAAATTATATATATATTATATTTTTGTTTTATTTTAAATATTAAAAAAATATCCAACCAATTTTTTTTGCAATTATTTCCACGACCGATGTCAATGTCTCATAAATAATACTTCATTCAATTTTCTTTTTTTGTTTTTGATAATAATACTAAATACCATAATTAATCGGAAACCATATTCTCCTAGTACTTATCTTTCTCTTTTATTTTTATTTATTTCTTTTCGTTAGATTTAATCGATCGATTCGAAAAGAAGACCCCATCCATCAACAGGGCTCCGTGACTCAGAAATTTTTGCTTATCGAAACGAATTTTCGTGCTTCTTTTTTCTTATTCTTTTTCGTGAGCATCCCCAATACTCTCCTCTCTCTTCGATCCTACAAGCCCCCCCCCCTCTCCTCTCGTTCCCATCCCCCTCTCCCCCTTCTTGTTCTCCGTCCTTTGTCACCTTTCGACCAGCGAATTTTAATCAATGCGATGCACCCGCCGCCGTAGTCTGTCCTGACGAAATAAAAAAAAAAAAAGAAAAAGGAAAAAAATGGCGGAGGAAGCAACGAACGAAAAAGAGACGAAGAGAAAGAAAGAGGAAAAAAAAAGAAAGAGAGAGAAAGAGAGAATGTGTAGTGGAAGTATAAAAAAAAAAAAAAAAAGGGGGTTGTATGGTGGAGGGTGGATGAAGGGTGGGTGGTGGTGGTAGCTCACGCGTCAACACCCCCTATTGTACCCGGTACTCGTTCTCTCCTCTTCTTCCTTTTCCTCATCTTTCTTTCAACCCCCCACTCGTCCCCCTCCCTAGCAGCCGACCCCCACGTCGCTCTTGCCCTTCATCACTCCAACCCTTTTATTTTTTTCACTCTCTCTCTCTCTCTCTCTCTCTCTTTCTCCTACCCGTCATTTTATTTTCTTTTTTTTTTCTGGATCTCTTTCTCTCCTCCTCTTCTTCTTCTTCCGTTTATTTTTTTTCTTTTTTTTTTTTTTCTAAATTCTTTTTTCTTTTCCATCGTGCACAAATCGGGAGCGTTGAGAAAAAAAAAGGGTGACAATGGGCCACGTCGAGAGAAGGGCCACGCAGAAGAGTGCGAATCATATGCACGATACCCGCATCATCACCCCAAAACCCCCATACCCCTTCTTCTAACCCTTAGACTTACCCCCTGAGGCTGGCTTGGTACTCGAGTACACGACATCGAAAAAAAAAAAGAAAAAAAAGAAAAAAAAAAGAAGAAGAGGGTGCGGTACTGCTGCTGCTGTGCTGCATTTCCTCCTCTTTCTTTTTCTTTCTTTCTGTTACTCTCGTTGGTCTCTTCACTATTTCTTCTTCTTCTTTGTTCCATTCCATTCCATCCTATTTCCATTTCCCTCCCTCCCTCTCTCCTTCCCTCCCTCTCTCCTTCCCTCCCTCTCTCCCACACTTTCTTCCTCTTTCTGTTACTCTCCATTACGTTTACTTTATCAAAACTTCTTTTTTACGAAATTATATTCGATATGGAGTATATCATTTCAATGATTATCAGTAACACTGAAGTTTTTTTTTTATTATATTTGATGATCGTGGATTTAATTTGAATCTTTTTTCTCTTTTTTTTTTTTTTAAAGAGAGAGAAAAATAATAATACAAAAATATATATATATATATATACATAATGCACAGTGCATTTCCTTGTAACAATAATATACATAATGCACAGTGCATTTCCTTGTAACAATAATATAAAATAAAAGAAAGAGAGAAAGAAAGAAAGAAAGAAAGAAAGAAAGAAAGATAGAATGATCGATTCTTAGACGTTCGTCGTTTCGTGACAATCGACTGTATCGGTTGACCTTTTGAAGATTAACGATCGATTTGACCCGAACGGAATGACACTAAATCCTCCCCTCCCTCCCCCCTCCCTCCCCATCGTCAGTCCGTTTCCTTCCAAACATTTTTACACCCACTAACATAAACGAATATCTAATTAAATATATCAAACATTAATCTCTAATATTTCTGTCATCGTTTATCTTATTCGGCTAATTTTCTTTCTACTTAAAATCAATATGACAAAATAAAAATCGTAATCGATATTTTAAACGTTTAAAAAAAAAAATAAATCATAAATATATAGCGTATGATCAAATAGAATTATAATAAAAGATTTACAGATTCCCCCTCCCCCCTCTTCTCCCATTTACAATAGATTAAACAAATAATAATAAAAAGAAAAAATACGATAAATCCGAACGTAACATTAATTTAAACGTTTCGTACACGTGCCGTTAAACTAAAACTATGTGAGATCTAATTAAAACTAACACAAGTTAAACACATACGTATTATCCTATACTACGTATATATAAAAATACATGCACTTACACGTAGATGCATATATAATATACATATATATATACCACATGCACGTGAACAAATCTGTGCATCTCACGTTTACACATACTACCACCATACCCACCATGGAGAGTTTCTACTTACATATATATTTCTATACTTTGAAACGTTTCAATGTACAAAGGCGGATCCAACTATTTTCGTAATCGAACGAATGCGAAAGGACTCGGTTCGGTGCACTTGCAGTTATAGAACCGATATATAACCGTACTTGAATCGGAACCATTGGTGGTGGTGGTGGTGGTGGTGGTCTTATTGGAATCGAAACGTACTCGTTCGATTGGAAACTACGTTCCAATCTTTTCCTTCACCACCACCACAACCACCTCCTTTTCCCACCCCCTTCACTAACCTCCTATTCTTCTTCTTCTTCTTCTTCTTCATTCTCATTCTCATCCTCATCCCATTTTCATCCTTTTTCTTCATTTTATATTTTCTTCCTTTTTTTTTTTTTTTTGTTTCTTTTACCTAAACCACCACCATCACTACCACCCCCAACGTTCTCTCCAATTAAATTTTCCCAGGCTGCTTCTCTCCCTATTTTCTTTTTCGTTTGAACGTAAAAAGATGTTAAAATGTTTTCGTTTTACGTAGGAAAGAATTTATACCGATTGAACCAAAAAAAAAAAGTCCCTTACCTAACTTGTGTTGGAATTGCGAGATCTTTATTTATTTATTTATTTATTTATTTATTTATTTATTTTTTCTTAACACCGGAATCGTATATGTATTTTATCATTTTAATTTCTTTTTTCTTACTTTTGGATTCTCTTACACACATCTAGGAGAACAAAAAATATTCCCTTTAGATTTTTACCTACCGAATTTATTTTCTTCTTCTTCTTCTTCTTCTTCTGGGTTTAGGAGGAAAAGAATATAAGGGGGAAAATTAGTTCTCTTTTCTACTATTCTAAATCTAGCCCTTGCTGCTGGTATTCCCTTTTTATCCTGTCTTGGAAACTAACCGTCCAATTAATGTTTCCTTTCTCTCTTTTGAAAAATGTACGCTTTCATCTTCCCTTACTTCTCTTTTTCCTTTTTTCTTTCCTCCTTTCATTTATACGTGTATGTGTGTGTGGGTGTGTGTATCCATTCGTGTGTTAGAGAAATAGATTAAAGTGTACATTTTTTAAAAGAAGAAAAACATTAATACGACACCGTATTATCGTTTATTTATTGAATTTTTCATTTTTAAATCAATACGAATTTATCTCAAACAATCAATTTAAATACGAAAAATAAATTTCAGAAAATTTCTATAGATTGATTAACGTATCGTTCAAAATTCGACATGAAGTTTATATAACCCACCATCCGATCTTCAAACAAAATAATATATTTTTCATTTATTTCTAAATATAGTAGGTTATAAAACAAAAATTAACCAATACTCCTTACAATCTTTAGAATATCGATATTAATAATCTATTTCTTTATATGCAACCTCGAACTAAAAATAAACGAAAAAAATAACACAAACAAAAAACAATTAACAAAAAAATAATTTAAAAGAAACAGATAATAATAAACTAAAAAGTAACACTGGCTGTTCTAAAATACCAACGTTATATATATAAATAAAATATTAATAAATACTTATAATTAAAAACACATACAACATTTCTCTTATTCAAAACGTATTAACAAAAATCATTCGTAATATCCTGTATACATTTTTACATTAACAGAAAAAAATTAAATAAAAAGTAACAAATAAATAGGTAACGTCTGTCATGTCAGTTAGAAATATACGAATCCCGTTTACGAAGATGCTTCTTCTTCTTCTTCTTCATCCATCGAGAGAAAAGAATTAGGATGAGTCGAAAGAAATGAAAGATGAGATAGTAGTGGTACTGGCAAGAGGTTGGATTGAGTGATGGTGAAGGTAAGGTAGGGTAGAGGGAGGGTAGGGGGAGGGAAGGTGTACAAGTAGGAGAAATAGAAGATGGAAAAAGGGGGGTGGGAGGAAAGAGGAAGATGAGAGCAACGTATAGGCGCGTTGCAAAGCGCATGTATACCAGCAGAAGGCAACCCGTCTTGCACGATGGTGGTTGATGGGCGCCTAGCAACAGGCGTCAGGGGTTGTCAACCCCTGCCCTCGGCTTCCTTACTTTCTCCTTTTTATGTAACCAAAAGTTATGTTCGAGTTAGTCAGTCAGTCAGTCAGTCAGTCAGTCAGTCAGCTAGCTTTTACGCTTTTCCATTTCCAACTAATCCAACCAAACCATACCAAAAAAAGAAGAAACCAAAAATCTATACTATTTTATACACAAGATATATCATATATATAAATAAATATTTCAAAATAATTTGCGAAAGAAAAATCATTCTAATACTCCAGCTCGTTATTTTATATTCGACAAAAACCAAAATAATTTATTATCGTATTAATTAATACGTAATGTCAACAAGAAAAACACATTACGATAAATAAATTATAAACAATTTCTATAACTTTTATATAGAAAAAGAAGAAGTAGAAAAAAAAACGCAGAAACGAAAACTAAAAAAGAAGAAAGCCAAAAATCTTTGGTCCTATTTTATATACACACACACACACAAATATATCAACGTTTAAAAGAAAATATATAAATAAGTATTGAAAAAAATAAATTCCATTCTAATTCACCGCTCTATCTCTCTCTCTCTCTCTCTCTCTCTCTCTCTCTACGTCATATTATACATTCGACAAAATCACACACATCGTTATTATTAATTAATACGATAATTGAAAATTCTTAAAACGACTAGAAACATTAATAAAACGAGAAATCAAATTTGTACCCCGGTCTGGTAGTAAAGGAAGGAAAGGAGATTGGGGTGTAGGGGGTGGATGGGGGGGGGTGAGGTGGGAGTCCTATTTCATTAGTTCAACCTAGCCAAGTGTGTTAACTCAGTTTATATCCCGTGCAAACAGAAATTTCCCTCGTCTACTAGGCCTTCATTTCCGGATCTGAAATTCATTGGGTTGCCCGGATGATGATAGTAGTACATAGAGATATGTAAGGTATGTGTACACAAACGTAGACAGATTTCGAAATGTTCTCAGAGACAGACAGACACACACACACACATACATATCATCCATAGAATCGATTTGCTTAGCCCCTTCTCATCATTGGTCCCATCAAAACAGTGAAAGACCGGTAGACAAACCATCCCAGCCTACCCCCACCTCCCACCATTACCCCATTTCTCCTTCCTCCATCCCCATTCCCATTCCCATCACCATACCCATCCTCCCTTACCTTTTTCCCCTCTTCCCAAAGCTTCCTTCGTTAAGTTTAGAGTCTAAACTTAATTGGCCGTCGTCAGCTGGGTCTGGTTTTCCTTCTCGTAAAGACTCGAGTTCACCTATGCGTTATGTTCGTTCACTTCGCGCTAAGCCAATACCCTTTTCTCAGTGACGAGATAGCGCTACGCTTTTATGGGATCGTAAAAGGACGACGGTTAAGCATCGAGGGTGTTGATAACGAGGGATGGGCAAACCCTGACTAAGGGTATACGGGGTTATCGTTTTATGTAAAGGTGCTTCTGAAACCTTGAAACCTGACACCAGGAAAGCTTTATGTATATATATCTCTCTTTCTCTCTATCTTTCTCTTTTTCACACTATCTATCTAAGTTAGTCAAAGTTAGGATTGTGTATGTTCTATAATAATTTAGGGATCGCATTAATAACGATGATAAAGTAGATTAACGAAATTTCGGAGATTAGATTGTGCGATTAAAATATAATAGAAATTATAGATTTATTATTTTATATACTGTTCGATGATAATATTTATTATTCGCGATTCGAATTGTTCAGATTTATTTTCACTGCATTTTAATAATTACGATTAATATTTAACGATATATAATTCTCGACGCGATATTGCGTTTATTATTTTGTATTATTAAATTCAATATTATTATATTAATTAGTTATTTATTTGTGCATCGACGGGAATTATCCACATTGTTACGTAACAAGAAATAAATATAGATAAATAAAAATAAAATTAAAATATGAATAAATAAATAATATTATATACAGAGATAAATGAAATAATAAATGAAAGGGGGAATATATATATATATATATATAAATATATTTACAAACAAATATTATAAGAAGAATTAAATAAAATAATAATTATTTGGAAGTAAAAAAAAAAAAAAAATATAACAGGAAGTTAAGTAGAATTATTGATCCATCGTATATGGGCATTATTAGATTTCCACGTTATACACAAATAAATGTACTTTAATATTGGTTATAAAGTAATAGAAGAAATAGGAGGTGGAATAAAAGGAAAAGAAAAAAAAAATATTATTTATCGACATTGTGATGTTTATGGCGTAAGATTTCAGTAAATCACCATCGCGCAATAAACGTCGGGACACCATTGAATTATACGCTCGTGAAAGCGTGTACGCACACACAAACCCTCTCTCCCCCTCCCCGCCCCCTTCTTCTTTTCTTACCGTTACTTATCCTCGATTATTATTTTCAACGATGAATATGAATCTCGAATAAGATCCTAATGTTAGATTAAAATTTCTCTCTCTGTTTTTTTTTTTTTATCATTCTATGTTTTTTCTAACAATATGGTTTACAACGAATAGAAACCAAAAAAATATTAACGCGAAGATAAATTTATACTTCAAAGCATATTATCATCTTTCCTTGCGAAAGTATACAATTTTTCCATAAAGTTAACGTCGTTTAATATCTCAAAAAATTTATTATAAATCAATATTTTATTAATTCATATAAAATAATAACAACGCACGAAAGCTTTTGAAATATCTTCTACAACAAAAAAAAAAGAAGATTAAAAAAAAGGAAAAGAAATAATTTTAAAGTAAAATAATCGTTCATATTTATTTATCCAAATGCAATAATTAGAAAAAATTTGTACTAACCTATCATCTCTTTTTTTCTTTTGTTATTAACCGTTTGAGTCCCAAGCAGATTTTATGTCGAGAAAGCTCAGCATATTTCGAACCTTGTAGACAATTAACGAAGCGATGAAAATAATACGGATAATCACACGTTACCTACCACATACAAGAAGCGCTATCGCGCCGCTTGGTATTTCTCGACATGAAATTAAACAAGCGCGATCGCGCTGATTGGGATTTTTCGACAGTGTTTTTTCAATACTTAAGTCTGGGACTTAATATATTATATTATGATTATATACTTTTGAAAATATCACGATATTCCAAATGTAAGGTATAAAGATTAGAGAGGAGTGTTAGAAGTGGTTAGGTGGGGGGGTCGTAAAGCTTTGACGATCCAAGGAACGTCGATTTCTCTAAAAGTAAGTTCGAGGAACGATCTTCTTGCTTCCGGTGGATGATGAAAGTCAAGCGGAAGTAGGAAGAGAAGAGGAAGAAGAAGAAGAAGAAGAAGAAGAAGGAAGTAGGATAACGACCAGAGGTGTTTGCGAAGAAGGTTCCTGTGACTGGACGAGAAACGCGTTTCCGCGGTTACAGGAGCTCGTAAACCCTTACTGGAGCTTGTAATAATGATAATGCACGATAGAGAGTGAGAGAGAAACTTAAGAAACCTAACCGCGTGCCCCCAGGAAAGCAGAATCTCACTCAACTTGCAACAGGAAACTCTAAATTCGTCCTTGGAAATCCCTTTTTATTTTTTTATATTTTTTCTTCCCCCTAACTTTTTCTACTTCTTGCATCTCCCGGATGAAGGAAAAGATACTAAACGTTTAGATCTTTTTTTTTTTACGATGGGGAAAAGTAGTCTCGAAGTGTGGAGCGTTGAAGAATTTTTTTTTTCTTTTTTATCACCTTTCATCGTTTTATTTTTATATTTCCCCAACGTTATTTTTTATATTTTTATATTTGTTTCTTTATATTTTTCGTACAATTTAACATTATATATATATAATTTCCGAATGGGTTGTGTACAGATACCTTTTTTTTTTCTTTTTGAAATTTTCTATAAATTAATTTTTTATATGAAAAAAAAATTAGTATAAATACACACATAGAAATAAAAAAAACAATATAGATTTTATTCTGATTAAGTATAGTAGAGAAGCTTTTGGGAGTATATAGTCAATCATTCTACTTTGATATCCTTTCTATTATAAAACAAAATAGATTTTCAAGTATTATCATACTATTTTAGAAAGGAAGCTTATGTCAAAATCTTCTACGCAGCTTCTCTCTCTTTTTATCTCGTTGAAAAAGAAGAAAATGAGAGAAGGGATGGTGAGGTGGGGGTACATATTTTAAATATTGAGTTACGATGAAACCAAGTTATCCTCGTTTTCTCCTGGTATAATCTACAACATGTCTGGCAGACAGGCGGACAGACAGGTAGGCAAGGAAACGATGGAGAGAAGGTTGAGAAAGGTTGAGATAGAGGAGAAAGGGGTTGGAAAACGAACCAACGGATGGACGAACGGACAGGCATCGAATCAAAAACGAGTATTTTAGGAAACCCGTAGAGTAGTAGTTTTGCCACACGAAACTTTAAGTTTGCTGAAGTAGAAACTTCAGCGTGTTACCAACCGCAACATTTCTTTTTCTTTTTTATATCCTGTTTTTTTATCTTTCGCTGTAAAGATTCCAAAATAAATGTAAAAAAGAAGAGAGAGAGAAGGTAAAAACGATCATCGATAAAAACGTGTTTTAGTTTGTCGAATTTTTAAATACTTATTTGGAAAAATTCTTATCGAAGAATGGTGGTAGTTGGTTGTTGCTTTTTCATTTTCCTTTTTACTGTTAAATCGAGAAGATAATTAAATTAGCAGAGATAGAAAAGTAAAGTATATATACAGTAAATGAATAAATAAATAAATAATATTATACAGAGAGAGAAAGAGAGAGAGAAATATATATTAACAATAAATAATAAAATTATAAGAAGAATTATAAATGAAATATTATTTGAAAGTAAAAAAAAAAAAAAAAATTATATATATATAACACGAAATATTAAGGTAGAATTATTGAATTAACGTATATAATAAAAAAAAAACAATATTATATCATTTAAATGGATTGCAGTTACATCGTGCAGCGTGTTATATTATTGAAAACTATGAATAATCGTGTTATGCTTCATATTTAATATAATAATCTACTTAAAAAAAAAAAATTATCTCTAATATTTCTTATATATCACACAAACATACACATACATATTAAAATGCATTTCCATTTCTTTTTTTTTCTTTTTCTTCTTTCTTCATCTTAACCGATCTTTTTTATTTTTTCTTTTCTTTTTTTCTCTCTCTCTTTCCCCCATTTCTTTCTTTCTTTCTTTTTTTTCTTTTTAATTCCAATAATTTGAAATGTAATTTCTCTAACACACAAAAGTGTTTGGAAACTATCGATCTTTGTGACTTAGGAGCTCACGTATTCGAAGTATTACTGCTGATAAACGACCATCGACTTTATTACTATTCCGATTAACTATTCCATCGGAAGATTAACGCGTATACTTACGTCTTCGTCTTTTGGCAAGATTTATGGTAGATTCGTGCACGATTGCCAATCCTTTTCTCGGTTCGCGTCCTTTTATGTTGTTCCATAGGCCACTCAAAAAGAAGCAAACTTCCATTTTTTTTCAGATTAAGTTCGGAATTTTTGTTTATAATCGTAATTCGACGACGCTGAATCGAATGGTATTAATTTTCTTTTGCATTTTTCATTATATGAAATATAAATAATAATATTATAATCATTCAATATGAAAATATACATTAAACAAGTTAAAAAAATATATAATAAAAAATATATATAAAAAAAATATATAATAAAAA
>NW_014569630.1:20810-23372 GCF_001313835.1 Polistes canadensis | reverse complement strand
TGCATGTGCAGTTGCATGTGCATGTGCAGTTGCAGTTGCATGTGCAGTTGCAGTTGCAGTTAAAAAAATATAAATTTTTACGAGACGACAAATCATTAATTTAAAATTTTCTAAAATACATAATTTAATAGGAAATCCCTTTTACATAATCCTGGTATTTTTTATATTTATTTCTATATGGTTTATTTTCTCCACTTTCCTAATTCTTACTCTTACTACTTCATCTTTTTTTTTATCTAATCATTTTTTATTTATTTATTATTTAATTTATTTATTTATATATTTCACTTTCTCTCCATGTTCTTCCTGCTCCTCATTTTCTTCTATTACTACTAATTCATATTTTTTATCTAATCATTTTATTTTTTTATTTCTTTTTTTCTTGTTACGTTTATATCCTTTTTATGCAGATTAAAATATTGCATATATTATCTTTTCTCTCTCTCTCTCTCTCTTTCTCTCTCTCTCTCTCTCTCTCTCTCTCTCTTTCTCTCACACATTCTTTTCTTTTTTTCTTTTTAAATTAAATTTTAATACATGATTGATAAAAATTATAAATACGATGACTTCGGTTTCTATAATTTAATCTTCTTACAAATTTCAAACTATTTTTCACGTTTAAGAATCATCATTCATTTACTTTGAAAGAAACTGAATGGTTAAAACTTATTTTACATAAAGCGGCTAAAATTGTACTACGTTCATATTTTAAAAAAAAAAACGTAAGAGAAACGTAAGAGAAAAATATGCTTCTGACCTCGCTAAGAAAAAAACGAAGACAAGGTTAGAAATAAAGTTAAAAAATGAGAGAAAGAATTTTAAAAGATATATTCGATATAACACACACACACGAAATAAAGAAGAAGAAAAAAAAAAAGAAGAAGAAGAAGAAGATAGAGAAAGGGTGTCCGGGTGTTCCGCGTACAAGGTGGAAGAGAATTTTCGTAACGGGAAGTTTGCCAAGAAGTTTCAGCCAATCACGAAACTTTACTCTATCATTTCTAAAGCCTTTCAAAAGACAAAACAAAATACACGTTCCTTCCTTTCAAGTCTTTCAATTCACCATACGACATGTAACACTTTTCTTTCCCTTATTTTTCATTATTATTATAAAAGAAAAAAAAAACAATAAAAAAGAAGTATTAAAAATAGCCAAAAAATTATTGAGAAAAATAAAAACAGAAAAAGATTAACATATCGTCTCGAATTATTGAAATGAAATTATTAAGGATTTAATTTGTTGATCGTTTATTTCGTTTCTTTCCCCATCAACAATTTCGATTAAGGGCTAGGATATTTCTTTGAAAAGTTTCAGTAAATATTTTTTATACTAGGAGTGAATAGATTTTAATGACTCTTATATTAAATTAAAGTACACTCTTTTGTCAACGCGTGATATACCTTTACGAGTTATAAATCGATCTACAAAGTTTTATAAAATGTCAAAGAATGCAATGCTGTAAATTGTGCATCTTTGCAATTTCTTCGAAAAGTTTCGGTGAATATTTTTAATACTTTTCGCAAATGGATTTTAATGATTTTTATATTAAATTAAAGTACACTCTTTTGTCAACACATAGAATACTATATCGAGTTACAAATTTAGCATGTAAAGTTCAGAAAATGTCAGAGAATGCAATGCTGTAGATTGTGCATTTTTGCAATTTCTTTGAAAAGTTTCGGCAAATATTTTTTATACTTAGAGCAAGCGAATTTTAATGATTTTTAGATTAAATTAAAGTTTACACTTTTGGCTACGCGTAGAGTATATTTTTCATAGTAATGCATAAGAATTACTAGCAATAACTAATTTCCGGCTTTAACGGTAGCATATACACGTGAATGGTTTGATATACCAGGGGCCACAAACATTGAACAAAACTCTCAACCGTGCCATCTCGACTGTTTTCGATCGACGAGAGGGTGGTTTGTAGCGTCAAGGGCACTAGGGTGTGCTGGTCTCACCCTCGATAAATGGGAAGCGCGTGAGGAAGAGAGGTTGGTAGGTAGGTAGGAAACAAAGTGACCAAAGGGAGATCTGGGAAACCTCCAATGGCCAGTTTTGAAAAGCCATGACCGACATCGATCGAATTATAACCATGGTTACTACTTCTCTCCCCAACCCCACTCCCCACTCCCTACTACAACTTTCTCATATCCTATTAAATAAATTTTAACGATTATATTCTTTATCATTTCTTAAACGATAAACAAATATTTCTTTTTTTCATCTCCTTCACGCGTTCTCGATAAATGTTTCTACTAAAAATAAAAAATAAAATTTAACTGTGTGAGTTGTTATCAACAAATTGATAATATAAAGATAAATTTGATGGATTTATTATATATATTTCTATTGAAATTATTTCTACAGGTTTGTCTATTGGTATGGTCAAATTTTCACCGTCGAATTATTTTTGAAAAGTAATTTAAAAAGAAATATAAAAAGTACGAGCAAGTGTCAAGTTGTTATTATAACTGTTTCGGAAAAAATTGATTTGAAAAAAAAAAAAAAAAAAAAAAAAAAAAAAAAAAGAGAGAGAGAGAGAGAGAGAGAGAGAG
>NW_014569630.1:7009-20464 GCF_001313835.1 Polistes canadensis | reverse complement strand
AGAGAGAGAGAGAGAGAGAGAGAGAGAGAGAGAGAGAGAGAGAGAGAGAAAACCAGTCTCGGAAAACGCATGTTGGAAATTTATTCGCACGAACTTTACTCCAAAAGGACTAATTGCTTTGACCGTTTCGGGTGAAGAGAAAGAGAGAAAAAAAGAAAAAGAGAAAGAGAGAGAAAAAGAGAGAGAGAGAGAGAGAGAGAGAGAAGGAGACATAGGGGAAAAAAAGAAAAAAAAGAAAGAAAGAACGGGGTCGAGTTAATTACCGTCACCGAAATTACAAACGATTTTTCTACGTGTTATCCCTAGAAATAATCAATTATTTATTTACTTACAAAACGCGTAATTATATAATTAATTTCACGACGAATTTATACACAATCTGTTAAAATAATTCTTTTTCTTTTTTTTTCTTTTGCTTTTTTTCCATTAAACACCCACATATATTCTCACGATTAATAAACTCGAACGTTTACATACAAACGTAAAAAATAAAATACGAAAAAGAAAATCAAGAAAAATGAATAAGTGAAAAGGGGGAGGGAAAAATTAACGAAAAAAAAGAAAAAGATAAAGGTTAGAATAAACAGAGAGAAAAAGAAAATGTCTCTTCTTTCATTCGTATTTCTAAGTATTCTTTTGGTTCACAATTAACTAATACAATCGTTCGATGAGATGAAATATACAGGACAAAAGGTTTCGATAGGTGCACTCGATGCACTTCGAGTACTTCGATGACCGTCATCATCATCATCATCATCAATACAATGAAACCCTATCAAAAGCATCGTCATCGTCATCGTCATCGTCATGTTTGAGAAAAACTTTGTTGGGTGAAGAGTGTGCGTCAAAGAAAGACATTATATTAGATTCTAAACACGACGAACTCTACCAAAGTAGGAGAATAGAAACGAACGAACGAACGAACGAATGAACTAACGCACGTGCTAGAAAAAGAAAGAATGAGAAGAGAATAAATGAAAGAAAGAAAGAAAGAGAAAAAGTGTGTATGTGTGTATAAGAGAAAAAGAGAGAGAGAGAGAGAGCCTCGTTACGCCACGGTCACTGACTTTGTAACAGCGAATGCGTTTTAACGACTCGTAATAACTTGAGGAGCGTAAACGAAAGGAGGATTTACAAAGCGATAAAACGACGCACAAAAGAAAAAGAGAGAGAGAGAGAGAGAGAGAGAGAGAGGGAGAGGGAGAGACGATTGCATATTTTTTATTTTCTCTTTCTATTTCTATCTCTATACACTGGGTGAACGAAGAAATTTATCGTACAAATGAGGTCAAAGTTGATTTCACGATTGGATTGTGGAAATTTTATTCAAAGATATTAATATTATTTTTTTTTTTTGGTTTTGATTGAGGTATCGTTTAGGATACTTGTTTAAATATATTAATTATCAGTTGTATGATTTTTGTAATAAAGAGAGTATTTTATTTATTTAATATCAATTTTTAATATCTCGAATTATGTTTTATATTTTTTTATTAACGATAATATACGATTGATTTATTTTCTTTGTTTTTTTTTTTTTTTTTTTAAGACAATAGACATTCTGTAAATTTGTAATATCGTTGAGATTAATTAATTATACACAAATTTGATTTATATAATTTCTTTTTCTTTCTTTTTTCTTTTCTTGTTTTTCCAAAAAATATTAAACCCTCTCTCCTACGTAATCTGATGACTCTAAGATTATAGTTTTTATCTATTCTATTCGTTCGAATGATTAAAATCAATCTTGACCTAATTAATACGAATTTCGATGTTCACCCTGTAGATATTTTTCTGTATTTATTCATTTAGAATCTTTCTCAATAGAGCATTTGAAGCCGCGCCCAAAATGCGTGGGTTAACAGCGTCGTATAAACGTGCCGTGAAAGATAAAACGAGAATAGAATGAGAAAAAAAGATAGAGAGAGAGAGAGAGAGAGAGAGAGAGAGAGATAGAGATAGAGAAAGATTGATTACAATTTTCTTTCTATCCACTGTCTCTCATTCGAGGATAAACCTGTGTGTGAGAATCCGTTGAGAAAGAATGAAAGAATCAACGAAAGAACGAAAGAACGAACGAACGAACGAGCTAGCTAGCTAGCCTAGCAAGTTAGCTAGCTGTTCTATTCTGTTCTATTCTGTTCTGTTGAATTGTGTTATGTTGCGAGATGAAGGCGAGGTCGGGACACCGTTCCTTGTGAAATACATAGGTGCACACGCCTTCTTTAAGTAAACGTCTTTCTCTCTTGAAAGAGAAGATCTTTTTCCAAGTTTCTATAATTAATATTATTCTTTTTTTTTCTCTATTTGTCTTTATTCAATTTAAACAAAAAAAAAATAACGACGAACAAAATATTTTTCATTTTTTTTACGATATTTAAGATTGACTTTAATGATAGATATATGGCATAATTCTAATCCTTCCTTCCATACTTCAAATGCAACAACACACACACACACCCATAGCATAATATAAATATTTTAATTATAAATTTTTTGTCGATAGATATAATATGACATAATTTTGAACTACAATTAAACCTACCCTTTCATACTTCAAATATAAAATTGATGCGTCAAATGTAATCCTATCCATAGTATAACATAAATATTCGTATTAATCGTTTAAAAATGATCTAACAAAATACTTTTCCGATAGCTCTGCATAGAAAGAAAATAAAAAACCACACAAAACCAACCACCTCTCTCTTACCAAGTAAATCGCCAATACAACTTAACAGATAATCATTTTCTTTTTGCTATGACAAATTCAAGTTTCTTCGATGGATTCAGAAATTCTTAGAATAGATGATAGATCGTAGAAACTACGGTATCTTTTACTCACGGTGAACTAGCAATGATAACGGTCCACCGTACTCTACCAATCGTGGAATCACAACAGTAACAGTAACAGCAGAAACCAGCAGAAACCATCGACGAGCACGCGGGTACGAGACGACGATGGTTCGGTTCTGCAACCGGGAAAATAAGAAAATCTATGGGGCACATAGGAGTTATTGCCAGAAGAGGACCGATAAATTGTCGTTGCGATCGTTCCTTGGCTTACACCAGAACCATAATTTATGATCGTTTCATGGGAGATGGGGGAGGGAACGAGGGGGGAGATGGGTGGGGAGAGAGAGGGTTCAGAACACGAGCAGCAACGCTTCTGCCGTTACGTCGTATTTATTCTCCATGGTATCTGTATAAGAAATGTTAAAGAGAAAGAAAGAATAAACCCCCTAACGTTCCATCTTCTTTTATCTTTCAACTTTGCGTTCATTTATAGATAGATAGATATATATATATACGTTTACAATAGTAGGAATTCTAAATCATTCGTTTATTTTAATTTTCTAGTCGAACACGGAATCGACAAATAAAATTGATCAAATATTATCAAATTATTTATATCTTGTCAAATGCGAAGGGGAACGAGGAAAAACTCAAAAATGTTTCATCTAAAAAAAAAACGAACAAGAAATAATACGTGTAAATGAAATAATAAAATAATGAAAATAATAGATTAATCGTGAAATATTTTCGCGAATCGATTACTTCAAATTGCAATTACAAGATTTGTCTGAAAAAAGTGAATATATTATACGTAAAAAATAAAACGCGAATAAAAATAAAATTGATAATCCTAAGAGAGTTTTCGATGGAAACAATTGGGTAAGACTTTTTACGGGTATATACATACATACATACTTATACATACGTATAATATACGCTATTTTATTTCTCAAAGGAACCATAGACGCGACGAATAAATTACGTATTCACGTGCTATGGCTCGTAAAAGAAAGTAGAAACGAACGAACCTTCCTTTACAATAAGTTTCCAAAGGAAAAGATCTCACTCCTTCGTAAACTTCTCTCTTCCTCTTTGCTTATATACCAGCTATATACGGTTTTCGTTAAATACGTTTTCAAACGTTTCTCTCTCTCTCTTTCTCTCTCTTTCTCTTTTTCTCTTTTTCTTTCTCCTTTTTCTTTTTCGAATCTTGTCGAATAATCCGAGCGTAGGTGTAGTTAAGAGTAGGAAACGTCTTCCGTGTCATTCGTTCGTCGATTTAACAACCACTTCTTTCCTCTTTTACACCGAGTGGAAGAAAAGGAGGAAGAAGAGGAGGAGGAAGAGGAGGAGGAGGAGGAGGAGGAGGAGGAGGAGGATAAGAGGAGGATCATTCTATCCTCCTAAAGTAGTCCTACACCAAACCATGTCAAACTCATTTTTGAGTTCTCGTTTAAGCGAGTTAATTTATTGTTCATGCTATATCGAGAACCGTCTAAGTTTATGTGTGTGTTCGTGTATATGCGTGCATGTATTTTTGACCTTTTCAGATTATTCAACGATTCGAAAACGTTCTTCTTTACTTCTTGTTTCTTTTTTTTTTGTCTTTCTTTTTTTAACACACACCCACGCCTACGTATTATATATGCTAATAAATCTATTTTCAATTGTAATAGTAAATTAATAATGTGTTCTATAAAATCAAAAACAAAATGATACCTATATAGAAAAAAAAAAAAAATAATAATATAAAATACGCCGGGAGATACGTTTATTTCGATATTTTGTCTTTTTCTAATTGAAATATTATGAACTATAAAATTTTATGTGTGTGTGTGTGTGTTTATTTATAAATATATGAATTATAAAATTTAACACCTTTTTTTGTTCTAATTGAAATATTATGAACTATAAAATTTTATGTGTGTGTGTGTGTGTTTATTTATAAATATATGAATTATAAAATTTAACACCTTTTTTTGTTCTAATTGAAATATTATGAACTATAAAATAATGTATATATATAAAAAAAAAAAAAGGTAAAAGAAAAAAAAAATGAGATTAATAATGAAATTTTGTAATTTTGATTTTGTTATTACAGGAATCGGTGAGATCCCGTGTTGCGATGGACTTCACCGGTAGTGTTGGAAGGATAGTTGAAGATCCAAAGGAAGCAAAGGACATAGCCGAGAGCGAAGGTATAATCTGGCGACGAAGATGGAGGCCTTTTTCACGTACACCATCAGGCTGTGCAATGGTCAGGCTTCATGGTCTCGATGGTGGTATACACGTTCTCCAACCTTGGTTTCATGGTGGCCTCAAAAGGGATATCGCGGCTGCCATTATTAGGGATCATGGCTCGGTCGATGGGTAAGGAATTATTTTTTTCCCTTTTTTTTTTTTCAATTATTCCCTTTCATCTCGCGAAATCATACTTTTATTTCGTGCTTTTCTTTTTTTTTTTTATATATCACGACAAGAAAAAAAAAGTATTAGAAAATAATTATAATTCATGTATAGAAAGAAAATCTTGAAGAGAAAAAAATTAATAATTATTATCAATGAAAATTGTGTGAACAATATTAATAAATATTATCGATAGATAAAAAATCATCGAACTAATAAGCTCTTACGTAGCCGTGAACTATATTTTTCTTATCATTCGTGTCGCGAATTAAAAAAGAAAAAGAAAAAGGAAAAAAAAGAGAAGAAACAGAAAGTTAAAAAAAAAACAATCTTGCCCTACTTAATAATGATTGTATAATAATAATCTTTAACAAGATTGTCATCATTTAGATTGCTTTTTCCCTTTTTTCACTTTTCTTCTTATTACGTTGAAGAAGCCCCGTCAACGATAGAAAGAGAATCCTTACTCTTCCTTTTATAAAGGAAAAACCTACTTTAACATTTTCTTTGAGATTTAAACACGCGTTAGTTACGTCTTGAATTAATTCATTTTCACGTCGTTATTCCTCTTTTTTTTTTTTTTTTTTTTTTAATTTTTTTTTTTCTCGGTCTTGATTTCTTTAAAACCAAAACCAAGAATCGCGAGAATAGATGTTTAATTAACGACACTATCTACTCTGTAACTTTTACGTTTGATCCTTTTTTCTCTCTCTCTCTCTCTCTCTCTCTCTTTTTCTTTCTTTATTTCTTCCTTCCTTTCTTTACCTTGATTTTATTTCTCTCTTTCTCTTTTCCATTTATTGTTGGCTAACGTAATCGAGCGCACAACGATCACGTAGTTTTATCCTCTCGGTTTGCCCACCCGTTCGCACGAAGTTTCGCATAAATTTGCATAATCACGTATCTTTTCGGAACGAAGCGAAACACGAAAGAAAGAATGGAAAGAAGAAACTATAGAAAAAGAGAGAGAGAGAGAGAGATATTGACGCCTCTGAAAAAAAAAGGGGAAGATTAGTGAGAATTCGCATAGAAATGGTGGTTGGTCTCTTCTATCACTGTTTTCTATCTCTATCTTTTTTTCTTTCTTCTTTTTACATATTCGAACATTCAATTTTTTAATCGGTCCAACTTGAAATCATTTTTAATTTAAAAAAAAAAAAAAGACAACAAAAATACCTTTATCCTCAATTTTCTATCTTTTTTCCTTCTCCCTCGTTTTCTCATATCATCCCATTCTTTTTTCACCTTTTTTTAATAACTAACGATAAGAGTAAAAAATACGAATTCGCGAAAGATCAGTAGCTAAAGTATGAGATATAATATAATAGGTCTAAGTATAATTATTTGTATGAATTCATGTGAAGATAAATTATTTGGATAAAAATCATATCTAATTGATAAGTAAATCATATTAGAATAGAAAAATGTTCATACAATGTGCGTATATTATAACATATGAATAATTGTCCCATTGTATACTTCCTTATTTCGCTTATTCAATTTTCTTATCTTATAATACTTCCATTTCTTTCTATCATCTAAGAGAATTTATTGTAAAATCAGTAATATACGGTAACGAAAAGGAAAATAAGATAAACAGAAGATGGAAAGGAAGATTGGTGAGAAAAGTTTCAGAGAGGAGACAAGACTAGTCTCTCTCTCTCTCTCTCTCTCTCTCTTTCTGAAGTCTCGAGTTTTACGATCTCGTGGTCGCTCAGTAATCGTTTTACGACTTTTTTTCTCTCTCTCTCTCTCTCTCTCTCTCTTTCTCTTTTCATTCTGCCACCCCTTCACAGCATCCTCTTTTTACGACCACACTAATTTATATACCACGATTCGCTTCGGGAGATAGTATAAGAAAGCAAGGAAGGAAGGAAGGAAGAAAATAAAAGAAAGGATGAAAGAAAGAAAGAAAGAAAGAAAGAAAGGAAGAAAGGAAAGAAAAGATTCTCTTGAAGCTTGAAGAGAAGTCTCTCTCGTATTTGCAAGGGTCTGCCAATCACCTGTCTTCTTTTTGTTCCAGAGTCTTCCTGGTTAGAGAGAGCAAAAGCAATCCTGGGGCCTACGTCTTGACTTACAAGTACAGCGACAAGGTCTTTCACGCTCAGATTCAACCGGTAAGAGAATAAATACTTTTAACTATTACACACTAAGTCGTCATATTTTAACTGTATATCCTAATAATGAATATATATATATATATATATATATATATCAATCAACCCGACAAATACTAACAATTAAATCGAAACAATATTTAAACAAAATCTTGATATTATTATTATTTTAATCAACGAGAAAAAAAGAAAAAAAGAAAAGACTAAAAATAATTGAAATAATTTCAGGTATACGACGAAAGACGCAACTGTTGGCTCTACACGTTAGACAAGGGGGCTACGAAATTTTACGATCTCTTACAACTGGTCGAATTTTATCAATTGAATTCGGGTTCTCTGCCAACTCGTCTAACCCATTACGTTCAAACTGGTGTACCAACACCAATACCAAGGCCCGAAGATGGAGGTGCATCACCGTCACCTGCTGATGCCAGTCAAAGATTCAGTGTCAAGACAGAATCAGCGAGTATTTGAGTATAGGAGAACCAGCGACCCGTTGCTGTAAACGTCGAACATGTACCATCATCAACTGCATCTAATAGAATCGTTACCGTTACTTCGGATATTGATGATAATGATAACAACGAAGAAAATCTTCTCGTTAATAACAACAATAATATTAGAAATAATAATAACAGAATCAGCGTTGTATCAGAACCAAGAAGAGCTATGTTAAATGGTACCCCAACAGTAATAACTGTTGTAGACGTAATAGAAAATCATCATCGATTGGAACGACGTCAACGTTACAATTTAAATGATGACAGCAACGTGCACAAATTAAATGGTCATTTTCGACACCAACAACAACAACGACAACAACAACAACAAGAACAACAAAGACGTTCGAATACACGATCGGGTTGCTGGAATCTCTGCCTTTGCAGTTACAAGTGGGACTTGTAACTTAATTATTCTTAATATATTTAATTAACTGAATCTTCAAACAACCCCAAACGTCACTTTTGCTATCATCTCTGCGACGATACGTCCATGTCCCCCCAGTCTCCATTTTGAGGAAAGAACGCGAAGAAGAGGATTCATATTACTTTTTTTTGTTTTTTTTTTTTAATTGTTCAAGAGGCTCTCCACTCAAATCTTTCAAACTTTCTGAAACTAGTTTGATTGATTCCTGTGTTTATATTAATTATAAGACGTGTCGTCGTATGGTTATAATTGCGGGGGATGCAAATAACAACGTTTTGTTTTTTTTTTTTTGTTTTCTACGAACGATGTTCTAACTCGATGTTTAAAAATATCGATCTTTCGACCCTCCGTCAATGAAGAAGAAAAAGAAGAAAAAGAAGAAGAAGAAAGAAGAAAGAAGAAAAAGAATCAATAATAAAACTGCGAATTTATATTCGTCCCTATATAAATATATGTATAAATTTACATACATACATATATATATATATATATATATTTATATATATATATATATTTATATATGTAATTAATTTTGTCTTCTCTAATGAGACGAAAAGATATAAAAAAAAGAGACTACAGATGATGAACGTTCGTACGAATAACGACGAACAGGATTACTATTGCGTTTGTTTGTTTTTATTTTTAATCTTTTAATTTTTTAATCTATATATTGGGCTTATTTTCTATAATTGTAATTTTTTTTTTTTTTTCCTTTCTTTTTTTTCTTTTATCATTTAATAGTAGTCTCGGTTTTTGTTTCACTTTTTTTTTTTTACGATTAATTTCTTTTCATTTCCAACCCCCCACCCACACCCTCTTAAAATGAGTTTATATAAGAAATGTATACGAAGAAGAAAAGAGAAGAGAAGATAAGAGACAATCTTGTGTTCTCTTTAATGAAAATGAAAAAAAAAGTATTTAGTGTTTATTAATCGAAGATATCATCGTTGTATGCATATTGTATATCAATGATTATATTATACACTTCTTATAATTATTTCTCAATTTTCTCTCTTTCTTTAACCAATATATTTTCTTCTCTTTTCTTTTCTTTTCTTTTCTTTTCTTTCCCCCCCCCCACCCCACCCCTCCTTTTTGTACTTTAAATTATTTTTCTTGTCTTTTCTTTTTCATCGCGTTACAAAATTATTTAAATATTATCATAATATACCATAATATACCATTTATTATTTGTTTTCCAATGATTATACTCGGACGTGTTTAAAAAAACAACAACAATAAGAAGTTTTCTAAATTTTGTTTCATTTAAATCAAATGAATGATATATAAATAATAATCAATTACCATAATCCTTATTTCGATGTTGTATATTTTATTATTCGTCTGGGTTATTTTTTCAAATGCCGAACAAAATCTGCAGTTTAAAATATGAACAACAACAACAACAACAAATAGATGTATTTTAATGAAGATAAAAATAAGAAGAAGAAGAAGAAGAAGAAAAAGAAAAAAGCGAATACGTGTGACACTAGTATTGCTCCTACTTACAATTATATGAATTTTGTAAGAATAATTACACATACATTTTCACATTTTTACATATTTAAAAAAATAACATACATACACATACACACACACACACATATTACTCGTACACGCGATACACATACGGCGTGTCCGTTGGAATTCGTTCTTCGAGACGAGAATTAAGATTTCTCGAGGAACGAAATATCATATTCGACGATCGTTATTGTTATATGCTTTTCGTTAAATTAATCATTCGATTAGATAATAATTAACATTTGAAAATGATACTAATCATTCTTAATGTTCTTTAAACATCAACATTTATATATATATATGTGTAAATGCACATTATTATTAAGATACAATATTAAATTCGTCAATTCGAATTTCAATTCGATAATTTCATTTTCATATATTTGAATTTATATAGAATATTTTTCTTTTTTCTTATCTTTTTATTATCAATCGAAAAAATTTCTTTGAGTCTTACATCGATTAATGCAATAGTTAATCCGATAGTTTTTTGTTTTGGTTTTTTTATTTGCGATCGATAGAAATCGCGTCTTTTAAATAATAGTAATAATAATAATTTTACGACAGAATGTTTTTCTCATGACTTCTGATACATTGATTGATTTCTTAAATATGTGGTTTTTTTTCCTTTTTTTTTTCTTTAAATATTTATAATTTATCTTAATTTATATATCACTCGCGAAAAGAATATAAAAAGAAAGGGAAAAAGAATAAAATAAGAAAATGAAATTGAAGTATTGTGTTCTAGGCATATTAAAAAAATTTGAATAAATTCATTAAAAATTATGATCACGATAACGTGAAATATATGTAAAGATCAAATAGAAGAAGATGAATCTAGTAATTTGTGTTATTAGAAATATAAGAATGCGTATAATAATTAATATAATAAAGTAATAAGAATAATTTCTCGAAAAATGGGAAAAAAAAAAAAAAAGATGAAACAAAACATGAAGAAAAATTTTTCGAGAACGCAAAGAAAAACCGCTGAAAAATTTTGTTCCATATGCCGAACAGAATTTTTTATATTCGTAAAATAATAGGAAGAAAAAAAAAACCAGAAAATAAAAATATTCAATTCGAGTTTTGCGTGATAATTATAATAAATAGAAAGAAAATAAAATCGATAAAATGATGACGATGACGATGACGATGACGATGACGATGACGACAAGGACGACAAGCATATTACTTTATACGGGCGAGTCGAATATTGAAGATAAATTTGACTGTGACCGAATTTCATTTCGTGAATGATAATTTGCGAGGGTTTTCTTCCAAAGACATGATCTCATACGTTACATACAATTTTTGGACGCGTTGCGGCGTGATTGTTAATTAATTAAATGCGAGGTCGGAGAAAAGAAAGGGGTTCAATTAAAATAATAAAATAAATTGCATTAAGAATGTGAACGAATGATAAGATGAAAAAAAGTAAGAAAGGAAAAAAGAAACAAAGTTATCGGAACGAAAGTGAAGTGAATAGAATGAATAAAAATGCATCTATGTATGTGTGTGTGTGTGGGTGTGTGTATATGATGTGAGAGAGAAAAAGAAAGAAAATGAAAAATGACGCGAGTGAGGGGTGAATTTTGTATGCGGTGTGTGTATGATGTATAAGCATAAAAATGAATGAATTTAATAATATTGAAAGAACGCGAAGAAAAGAATGAAAGAGAGATCAAAGAACAAAGAAAATCTATTTAAATATAGATATATATATCTATACATATACAATATATATATATATATATATGTATATGAATATTCTAAATTATACGTTTTATATAATCGTGAGTAAAAAAGAAAGAAAGAAAGAATGTTTTGATACAAATGTTACCTGAGAAGTTAACACGTCTTATTACCCATAAAGTAATAATTAATAATTAATAATAATAATAACATTAATAATTAATATTAATAGTAGTAATAATAATAATAACGACGCTTAACGCAAGTCATCGAAAAATCAGGATAAATAATTGATCATTAAATTTGGAATTAATTTCTGACTAATTATATTATTCTCGATTTTCGCGTGATTGCGTTAAAAGTCGTGTTAAATATTAAGCATCGTAGGTGGGACAATTAAAAAATAATCTGAAAGAAAGAGAAAGAGAGCATATGTATGCGTGTGTGTGTGTGTATGTCTTTGCGTGTGTGAAAGGGAAATGGAAAGAGAAAGAAAGA
This sequence comes from Polistes canadensis, assembly GCF_001313835.1. Lineage (NCBI taxonomy): Eukaryota > Metazoa > Arthropoda > Insecta > Hymenoptera > Vespidae > Polistes > Polistes canadensis. Next base: position 8,507 of record NW_014569630.1, on the reverse strand, counting down.
AAGAGAGAGAGAGAGAGAGAGAGAGAGAGAGAAAAGATTTTTTTCGGTATAAAGTGATATAAATAATAATTTTTAAAAATAATAAAATAATAATAATAATAATGAACACAAAAAAAAAGGAATAAGAAGGAAACAAGAAAAAAGATTTAAACTTAAGAATATAAAATTAAAGTAAATTATAAAAATAAAATGAAAGACGAGAAGAAGGAGTGTGGGTGTCTTACGCGAACGTATTAATTATTATTCATCAGAAAGAGAGAGAGAGAGAGAGAGAGAGAGAGAGAGAGAGAGAGAGAAAAGAGAATCACCGATCCTATTTGTACCTACTTTTTAATAATATTATATTTTTTCAACGATTATTTATTTAAAAACTATCGCCGTCGAACTGTGACACTCCGTACGTGTCTCGCGAAATAAATAAAAATCATATATATATACAAATATATATGATAATGAGATAATGATGCTAATAATGATGATAATGATGATGATGATGATAATGATAATAATAATGATGATAATGAGATTCAACAACAAAGAGATATATAAAAAGAAAAAAGAGCAAAAGAGAGACAAAAAAAAAAACAAACAAGAAAAATAAAAACAAAAAGAGAGAAAGAATGATTAAAAATTAATCCCGTATGATGATGATGATGATACGAGAAAAGGACTCCGTTATATGCGAGAGAGAAAAAAAAAACCATCTAGCAATTGAAATATAAAAAGAAATAGAAATAAAAGTGTAAGAAAGAACAATTGTTGGAAAGGATTGAGGATCAGAAATGACAGAAGAAAAAAAGAAAATTAATTAAGAAAATGGTAAAACAACAACATAAAACAGAAAAAAGAAAAAAAAAAAAACAATAAACAATGGTAAACGAAACCAGACACTTTGTATTAATTTCTTAGAATAGTAATGCTTAAATAGAACTGATTATAAGAAATATAAATGGGAATCTATCGTGAATGTGGGTGTAATTAAAAAATGAAATAACTATACTTTAAATTGATTTAGTAGAAAAAAAAAAATCGTCCTTAGGACGGTAATGATGATGATTATTGTCGGCCTTAGATTATGGCAGATCTCTTCGTCCCAATTCGTATATTTTTATTTAGAAATGAATTTTTAAATATCACGTTTATATGTGCATACGTATGAAAACAACAACAATAGATTTATGAAAACACGCGTTCGCAATTAAACAAATTTGGAAATCCCCTTCGTAAGAAATACTAATCTCTCCCCATTGTTTTTTTTTCAAACTTTTTCTTCCTCCTTTTTGCCCCCCTATCTTTTTAAATACTTTTTTTTATTTATTTATTTATATGAATCTTTTTCGTTTGCCTTTTCTTTTTTTTTTAGTTCTTTTCTCTCCTCTCGTATATAAATTTTCTCTTTCGTTATATATATATATATATATTATTATTATTATTATTTATAATTTCTTTATTTTTTTTTGTATACATCCACCATTAGCCACATTGAGTTTAGATTTTT
>NW_014569630.1:0-6146 GCF_001313835.1 Polistes canadensis | reverse complement strand
AAAAAAACGATATAAATTATAATAAAAGAAAAAAAAAAAAAAAGGTATATTTTGTATTAAATGTAGTCAACGAATTAATACGGCAAACGCGGACAGTGTGTGGGTCCCGTTCGGAGACTGACAATGAGAGAGTAAAAAAAAAAAAAAAAGTAAGCGTTAAATTTTATTTGCGATTTCATCGACGTCTGTTAATGAGGAACAAATAAAAAGGATAATTTAAAAAAAAAAAAAAAAAAGGTAACGGAAACTTTAGACCTGTGTATTTTTATTTCTATCCCAGTGTGTATGCGCACCGATTGAAAAAGAAGAAGAAGAAAAAAAAACAAAAGTTCCTTTCTTTTCTTTTTTTTTTTACCTATCGGCACACTTTTACCTTAATTTCTTTTTTTGACTCTTATTATTTTTATTGAGTAAAAAAGAATTATTACAACGCACGTATAATATGTTGTAATAATGATTACAACACGTACGATGGATACGATGTAATCAGTTTTTTATTCATGCTTTGCAATTAATTATTTTGGCTTTGGTATTTTTAATTGATGAAAAAAAAAAACGGTAGTGAAACAGTGAAATAATTGTTGATTACTTTTTTACACGATTTGTATTTTTGTTTCTTTGCGTTTCCTTTTGTACATGTAAAAATGTTGTAAGCAGTAATAATTGAACACAGACGTCGATGAAAATAGAAATAAATCGTACTTGTTTTTTTTTTTTTTTTTTTTCTATCTTTTTGTCTAACACGAAGTAATTAAACGGGAGGCCAACTAAATTGCATTTACCCAATTAATTCGCTGACGATCATGAGACGACGACGACGACGATTATGACGTAGGACATGAAACAATGATGTAATAAATATTACGAAGAAATTGTAATAAGCGATTTCAAGAGAAAAAAAAAAAAAAAAAAAAAAAAAAAAAAAAAAAAAAGTAATATACAAAAATATAAAACGAAACGAAAGTGTGATAAAAGAGTAGTTGCAGTCAGTTCGCTCGCTTTCATCGAGATTTAAAGCAAAAAAAATCCTTGTGGCGATGGGTTTCTCGTGATTTGTTATTTCTAAATAATCTATGTGTTCTTGTGATCTCTAATTATGAAACAAAAAAAAATCCTATTTCATAATTAATAAAAATTGTATGCGTACGGATAATTATGAGGATGAATTAGATGAAAAATTTTAAGAAAACTTCATTTTTTGAATTACTACATTCTGACTCTACTTAACATAATTATCGACACACGTATAATACAGTACACACACACACACATAAACGTGTTTGTATAAATTTTTATATATATAATCTATTTGGTTATATATATGTATATATATACGACTTAGGTGTTTATAGAAAAAAAAATATTATAGGTAAGAATTAATGGAGAAAAAAAAAAAACATCGGAAACTTAGTAGTTATGTGTAAACTGATGCATATTTTTCGCGAGCCCATCTAAAAAAGGATTTTTATAATAAATCTCGAGCGAAAATAAACGCGAGCGATACTAATCGATAACGCTTCTTATCTCGCACCATTTTGTTGTTTTATTTTTTTTTTTTTTTCATTCTTTTCTTTTTTCCATTTAAATCGCGCAGCTTTTTAAATAAGTAAAAAAAATACAAGAAGCAATCGTGAAACTCAGCGTTTAAAAATCATATATATATATATATATATAAATAAACATATAAATAAATAAATATAAAAATAAATATATTTCGTTGCAATCTCGAAAAAGAAAAAAATAAAAAGATACAAACAATTCGCTTGTAAGAGATGAAAATGATGATGAAGAAGAAGAAGAAGAAGAAGAAAACGTGGGAAAGTAAAGAACAAGCGAATCGGGAAAAAAGAAAAATTGTTAGAATATAACACAACCGTAATAATGTGCATGAGAAAAATTACACACGCGAATAAAAGAGATTGAAAGAAAGAAAAACAGAATTGTGTGAACCTTAGAGGATGAATGTTCGTGCATACAAGCAAGCAAGCAAGCATACATGCATGCATGTATGCATGCGTGCCTATATTTGTTTATGTTAGTTTGTTATGTGTATATGTGTGTATGAGAAAAAGAGAGAGAGAGAAAAAAAGGAATCATATATTAAGCATTTAACGTTTAATTTTATAATGCATCAGTATTAAAAGCGGGTGTCGACCATGGGATATAATAATTATGGCATATACAAATCGAGGATCCTAAATGATAAGCGATGAGTAAAAAATACAAAGGGAAAGGGAAGGGAAATTAAAAAAAAAAGAAATAAGAAAAAGAAAGATTACACAATGTTAAAAAATAGAAGGATCATCGTCTCCCATATGGGTGCTTTTCTCGTAGATCTTACAATTAAAAATACGTTCGGATGATTAACGAGATTTATGACGAGGCGAAAATAACTCGACGAGAAAAATATTAAGCGTGATATGTAATAACACATGTATGTATAATAAGTGTGAGTGAGAAGGAAAAAAAGAAGCGCGAAAAACGAGAGAATAATAACAACAACAACAACAACAACAAAATCTAATCACAAATAAAATAAATTAAACAGAATGTAATAAACGCGTTGATTGATTAAAAAAAAGAAAAAAAAACAAAATATTTAGAGGAAGACGGAGGGGGGGAAGATCGATTACAGGGTGTCCATCCTAATATAACTAATAATATTTAAAGAATTAAATAAATAAATTAAAAAAGAAAGAAAAAAGAAAAAAAAAAAAAAGTGAAAATACTTATTAGAACGATACTTAAAAACTTTTCACATAGGACAAGACAGAAGGAAAGAAGGGTGGAATAAAGGGGGAGAGAAAAAAAAAGGGGCCGATGTTTAAAATCATCGTTCGCGAATAGGCGAAGTGAAAAGAAGGAAAAAAAAGGAAAAATATGAAAGAAAAGAAAAACGCAATGAATGAAATATATATATGAAAGAAGCGCACAAATTCGGCGTTATACTATTATAGTGATCTAGAATTTAGATATACCGGGAAGAGGGAGGGAGGGTAAGGGAGAAGGAAATTTCAAATTTTTGTTTCTCGAAAATGAGAAGACCCGCGTTTTTGACCAAATTGATGAAAAAAAAAAAAAAAAAAAAAAAAAAAAAAAAAAAAAAAAAAGAAAAAAAAAAACGAAGAGAAAAAAGAAAATAAAAAACACGACCGAAATATAAAAGCTTTGGCTCTAAATATGTTGTTNATATACCGGGAAGAGGGAGGGAGGGTAAGGGAGAAGGAAATTTCAAATTTTTGTTTCTCGAAAATGAGAAGACCCGCGTTTTTGACCAAATTGATAAAAAAAAAAAAAAAAAAAAAAAAAAGAAAAAAACAAGATTCAAATAAACGAAGAGAAACAAGAAAATAAAAAACACGACCGAAATATAAAAGCTTTGGCTCTAAATATGTTGTTACCCCGCCAATATTCGTTTTTCTTTTCTATTTTCTTTTTCGTAACTTCTTTTTACTTCTCTCTTTACAAGGAATAACAAAAAAACCAAAAAATCTATCGTAACCCCTTCGCACGCGTAATTGTAGCAGTTATCTTCTAATTAAAAAGAAGAAAAAAACCATAATAAAATGGAGAAAACTTTAATACGCGTTTGAGGGAAAAGAAAAGTATGAAGAAGGTAAGAAACAAATCTTTTTAAAATTAAAAAAAAAAAACAAAAAAAAAATAGATCATTGCGCCACCCTCTTTTGGATCGAATTTTCTTTTGCAATAAACTTTTTTTTTTTTTCCACCTTTTGAGAGAAAGAAAGAGAGAGAGAGAGAGAGAGAAAGAGAGTATGAAAGAATTTGTATCAAAAGAGAGAAAATTGCGAACAACCAAACTCTAGTTGAAAGTAAGAATAAATTAATCGATCGATTGGATCGATTAATTATTCGAGGATTAAAAGTTAAAAATAATTGTAACGGAGCGGCGAAGATATGAATTTCAAGTGACGGTGAATAAAAAATAAAAAAAAAAAAGGTATGGGAAATGTGTGGAAAGAAAAAAAAATGAAGGAAAGGAGGATAGATTAAAACTCTCGGTGCTTTTTGATCATCGTCGGTCGCCTTTAACAACGATGATAAAACATGACGACGAGTAATCGAACGCAAAATGAAGAAAAAAAAGGAGAGAGAAGAAAAAAAAAGAGAAAGAGAAGTAAATAAAAAGAAAATATTAAAAAAACAACACTTTGCAACATATCCTCATCCCTTTTCGCGCAGGCAATAAAATAAACTCGTTCGTTTCCTTCGAAGCCACGATATTAACCCGCAATAACGTAAGCACCTGTAGCGCCGCGAATTCGCGAAGATTATTGTTATATCTTTGTATGAACATTTAATACGCAATAAATAATGTATATCGTCAAAATCAGATCGAAAGTATGTTATTTCTATAATTTTTTATTGTTCCTCATTTATTTCAGGACTTCTCAAAGATTTGTTTCATCTTGGCGACCACCATCCCATCTACTTATGGTTAAATGATATTACCATCGATGAGTTTTTTATAGCAAAAACGCAGTTTACTATAAAAAAACTATAATATAATTAGAGTATAGTTTTATAGCAATTACTATAAAACAATATCAACGTAGATCCGTTGAAATTGTAGACCTGAAACAGATACTAAAAAACATTAACCATTATATTAATAGAAATCTTTAAAATTTCTAATACATTCCACAAATATTTTAAGTTAGAATATATTTGTCTGTTCATTATTATTAATAATAATTTTTCATATTTTATATTTTGTGTTTGTGTATATGCCTTCAGAAATGCATTTATACATATAGTTTAAAAAGTGTAAAATGCTCAAATAGAAGAATAGAAAAAAAAGTTAAAGCCAAAGATGATCACCTGTAACAAAAAGAAAAATATATTAATCATACAATCAATAAACACAAGCCTAAAATATAAGTCGCCAAAATACCAGATGCACTTTTTAATTAAATTCCCTATTCATTTATATCAAATCTCTATTTCATGTTGCATAAAATTAAATATAAACGCGCGYGATTTTATATTATAATATATCATAATTAAGAAATTTTAAAAATGTTGCAAATATTACGAGTTGCTAAACAAAAAAAAAACAAAATATACTTTAATAAATGTGTAAGTATTACTTTCATACCGCGTCCTTTACAAAAAATAATTTCAAATAGAATAATATTTGATAAAAGTTAAAAATTTTAAAGACAAAAAAGGTAAGAAAAATTATCGTGATGTATKAACGTTAATTAAGTTTAATATCTAAAAAACCGTGAATCTAAATAAGTTTTGACTCTATTAACTAACAAAAAACTTGTGCATCTTTTGAACGATTCAAGGATGAATTTGGCGTAACAAGGAGATGGAATGGTCCATCATCTCCAATTACAACTACAAATTAATGACGAGCAAGAATGTAATATAATAAAATATAAAATATGACTAAAGAGGTATTCTCAAAAAGTTCGAACTTGCTGTTGAACTTTTGAAAATAACTCAATAGTCTAGTAGTTGCCCACTTGATACCACAAATTTGTGGGGGCCTCTTCGGCAATAAGCCTCTTCGGCATTTAGCCTCTTCTTTCTTCATTCCTGAAAACTGCATTGGACATATTTTCTACATGGTGATCAAGATAAGATCTCACATACTTTTATTGCAAGTTAACTCCTATTTTGTGTGTTCGATAATTCTAATTCTCGATTATTACAAAATTAATTTACATTTTCCCTTTTAGTTATTCAAGCTCGTGGACCATCAATGAACTAAAGAGTTCATTGATATATACACGAGCACAATTAAACGAATGTCCAAGCAGATAATTAYCGATGACCTAGTAACACGTCGCACTTTTAATGTTAAAAAATAAAATAGAATTGAAATAAATAATGCAATAAATGTTACGCATTTTTTTGCAATATTTTTAATCAATTTATTATATGTACTGACTTATATCAAATATTTTTAAAAACTAAATCGCGATAGTGCAAAGTGCTAGTTATAATACTTAAAACTAAGTATCAAATGGATCAAAGTATTTGCGAGTTTGTTCGACTCTATCTCATTCGAGATAGAATCGAAATAGAAATGAATCTTTCAAATCGTTGCAAATCCCTTTGAATCTCATGATACATAATAAATATTACAGAAGAGTCACAAAATAAATTTACAA
>NW_014569629.1:586183-617526 GCF_001313835.1 Polistes canadensis | reverse complement strand
GAGAGAGAGAGAGAGACATTTCTAAAATGTTTGTTTAATCGATTCGTTCGATTTACTTCTCCATCCTTTTTCTTTTCTTTTATTTGTTTTTTTTCTATTTTTTTTTTTTTAACTTTTTCTTTCAACTTGCACGTAGCCCGAAAATTCCTGAAATTTGGAATATAATGAACTAACGTAATATTATCTTCGGCGAGCTCGTTTGCGAAAAGTTTTCTTTATGAAAGAAATAAAAAAACTTGTTCTGATTATCGATACGCGATCGAATTATTGCACGGCATTGCAAGGGTTGGTTGTTGGCCTAAATAAAGTTTTCGTAAATAATCAAGAAAATCATTTACGATAGCTACGACGACGACGACGACGACGACGACTAGATGACAGAGAAAACGAGTTAAGAAAATAAGACGAAGAATAAGGGCATGAAAATAAGAAAAGCTAAATGAAAAAAGTAGAGAGAAAGAAAGAGAGAGAGAGGGTGAGAGAGAAAAAAGGGAGAGAAGAAAAATGGGGTTAACTCGGGGTTGGCTTCGTTCGATATACTTTAAGTAGGCTTTACATAGTGAAAGAACTATGTTTTACTCTTTTCCCTTTACTCGACGTAGAAAGGGTTGACACTTTTCTTACCTCTCGCTTGCATTTTTTCTCTCTCTCTCTCTTTTATTTAGTTTTTTTCTTTTTTTTTCTTTCGAAATCGCACGCGTCACGAATCGTCGTCCCCGTTGAGAATATGAGCCTGGCAGCATTTAACTTCACTCATCTGGGGAGCATACTTTAGCCTTTGGTGCTTGGCCAACTCGAAATTGTGTCCCTTTTTCCAGGTGGCGCGAATACGTTTGTTGAATATGAAATAAAACAAAATAAAATAAAAAAAAAGAAGAAGAAAGAAAAGAAAAGAAAAGAATAGAGAAAAAAATGAAAGTGTATAAAAAGAAAGGGAGGGGATCCTAAAAAAGAATCGTAAAAAAGAAAATATTGAATCCTTCATTCTCAGCCTTATTCTTAACACTCTAAAAGATTTTGTTTAACCTTCCCTCGCTTTATTCGAACCACCCCCGTAGAGAAGGGATGATGATCTTTTGTCAGGAATACACCCTTTTTATATAATAAATTCGATCCTTTCTCTATAGTATCCGAAAGTTACTGTTGTTGCGTATCCAATGTCACGATTTAATTAAACCACAGGAATTTTATTATCCAATACTCTATGAATGTAACTCGTAAAAATTGTTTAGATAAAATACATTTTTCATCCCTCCTTTATCCTCCTACGTCCTTCGTAGTCGATTTGTAGCGACATCTTGACCTCTCAATAGTTTCCTCCCCCCGTTTATTTTCTCTCCTTCTCGATGGGTCGTCCTAGTCGTCATAGTCCTTTCCCTTCTTCTTCTTCTTCTTCTTCTTCTTCTTCTTCTTCTTCTTCTTGGTAGCCAACTCTCTTCAAGGATAATGGTCCATGTTTCTTCTCCTTCTTATTCTTCATATTCTTCTTTTTCTATTTCTATCAAGGCGGCAAAGTTGGTGGCCCCAAGGTTCGATATTATTTTGTGTAAAAGGGAAAATCGAAGTGCTCGGAGTACAGCAATAATGTTCTCCTACTCGAAAGAACGTTTTGTGTTTGCTTTAGCTCTCTCTCTCTCTATCTCTATCTGTGTATTTCATCCCCTCGTTTTCCCCCATACCGCACATCCCACATATCCTCGTACACCCCCGGAACCCTTCTTCTCCCGGTCCTAAGTTCAAAGAAAAGAAAATAATAGGAAAGAGGCGTTGTGATTTTTGTTCCCGAAAGGGGGGGGGGGTGGTTGGCGAAAAATTTTTCGTTGCCCCGGCAAAATGAAATGGCAATGATGGAAGAAAGGAAATAAAAGGAAATAAATAAAGGATGAATGGGGGGTAGGAACGAGCGGTAAATGATTCTGAACGTTGTTCGGTCAGCCGAATCCTTGAACGACGAACTAAGTAATAAAAACGAGAAAGGAGAGACGTTTTTTCCTTCCTGCTTTCCTTTTTACATATTTCCATCCCTCTTTTACTTTCACCCTCCCTGATCTTAATGTTTCAAAGGTTCTTTCTCTCTCTCTCTCTCTTGGTGTAACCAGCAAGCTTAACAAATATATTTGACGTTAGACACAAACGAGGGGCTGGGTTATGTCATAAAGTGCTATTAAATTGATATACTTTCTGAATTATTATTATTATTATTATTATTATTATTTGTATCGGGTATGGGGACTCGTGAAAACTCTTCTATTAACTTTTATACGCGTAACTTACGTTCATATATTCTTATACTTAGATGCGTGTAAGTATAAATTTAAGTATACGCACCTTATATATATATTCCACGTGTCAGAGGTAAAACTTTGCCGCCGAATTAATTCGAATCTATGAGGGTAGGTACCGTTAATAAAAAAGTTTCTTCTTTGCGGTAAACTTAAATCCACAGAGAAAGTGTCTGTGTGTGTGTGTGTGTGTGTGTGTGCGTGTCTGTGAGAGAAAGAGAGAACTCTACAAGTTACTCTATTATTTTTATTTTATTATTTCTATTTCTTTTTTCTTGTTCGTATCTCACACCCTTCCTACTTTATTTTTGCCCTTCTCGCGTATCTACAAACGTGACGTATAAAGGCAGAGCGTGCCCTTTTTTCCCGGTATTCATACGTACGTGACTACCTACGGTCGGTGCAACACGGCTTTTACACGGGGTAGGGGTAGGGGGAGAGGGGTGCGCGTTGGAAAAAACACGCGTTAAGTATATTCAAGAATTCAGCATCGGATGTTTCTATCTATATCTCTCATTCTCTCTTCTACTTTTTTTCTTTTTTTTTCTTTCTCTCTCTTTCATTCTCGAGGGATGCTCCTCAGCCGCGCCTATCAAGTGCAACCCTCTCTTTTTTATAATGGCAAAGGTACTTGATTTATTTATCCCTCGGTGCGAGATTGAACGAGGCTTATAGCAATCCTGCAATCCTGCCTGCTTGCTTTCCTGCCGTTGAAAGAACGAGAGAAAAAAGAGGAAATAAAATGAAATAAAATGAAATGAAATAAAATGAAATAAAATAAAAGGGGAGGAAAGAGATGGGAAATTCACGGTGTTGGGAACGGGTTAGGGTGAGGCGCGTGTGAGAGGAAAAACGCATAACCTAACCACCCCCTTCTCTCTCTCTCTCTCTCTCTCTCTCTTTCTCTCGTTTGAATAAAAATGATGCATTCGTTCGTTTCAACGTGGAAAAAGAAACAAAAAATAAAAATACACGGGGAGGATTTAGCATATCGAAGAGAAATTTCAATCCTTTTGATCCATTGGTGTAATATATCAAAGGTATCGCGCTAATTATACGAAGATTATACTTTTGCTCAGGGATTATTTGTACGTCCTAATGAGTTTTATGACTTTCATCTCCCCCATCCTCGACCACCTCCCACTCAGCCCTCTCAACCACTGTAAATAGGTACTCGTTAATTTCGATCATCTTAGATCGATCGGATTGTTAATACGATTCGTTTGGTATTATAATAATCTCTCTCTCTCTCTCTCTCTCTCTCTCTCTCTCTCTCTCTCTCTCTCTCTCTCTCTGTCTCTTTTCTTCTTCTTCTTCATTCCTTTAATGGATAAGAGAATTGGGTTCTCGCTCTTGTAAACTGCACGTCGGTCGCTAGAATATGGTATTAGAATAATTGGATCACCGGTGTAACGACCTTAGTGTTAGTGTAATTATATTAAGAGTTCTACTGTATTTAATAATGCTCCAGTGAAATTGCGTGGCTCGAGATCGGCCCAAATTCGTACCTCGTACTAAAAGAGAAAAAGAGAGAGAGAGAGAGAGAGAGAGAGAGAATTAGAGAATAAAAGGGTTGGACAAGAACGACTTATGTGATTCCTTCCAAAGTACATTCGTTCGTATGGTTTCCAGAAGGTAAATCTCTATGTGTTCTCATTTACGTATGTATATTTGTACGTGTTTCTTTCTGTGTGTGTGTGTCTATAATATTGAGAATGCCTCTTCGTTGAGTTGGCCTCGTTCAATATGTCACAATACGTTTGAACTCTATGTAGGAACGATTTCAACCCCTTCACTTTCGACCCTTCTTCGTTTATGAAGGTAATACTATACGGGCACTTTACTCTTACGTTCTCTCGCATCATACAATGGCGGCTAGTGGTACCTGATTCAATGACCGAGTGTTTTCGTTTACTATAGTCCCTTAATATACTCTTTTGTATTATTATACTATATTGAATTTACCCTATGTATTTTAAAACTTATTATAAAAATATATTTTTAAGAATAATGTAATATGATAATGTGATAAAATATATAAAAAAAACAATAATATAGTAATAAACAGGGTGTATAACGTGAACAACAAATTTTTTGTTGTAACGATGTTATGTAAATAATATTAAAAAATATATTTATAAGAAAAATTAATATTACAAATTATAAATCGTTTTCACGAAAATGAACAACACGTAATAAACCTATAATATAATTATAATATTATTGTAACACAATACTTTTGTCATCGCGAATATTTTCGACAATTTGTCTCTCTCTTTATTCGAAAGAAGAAACGTGTAGAAGTACACGTTTGGCCAGGCGGTAGTTTTCTTATTCCAGTTGTTAACAAAAAAAAGGACAAAGGTCTGTGTAAAACTTCTCAGGGCAGGGGCCAGAACCAGAACCAGAACAGTTGGCGTCTAAAACAATTTGTTCGTTTCGATTCTGTTCCAGTGAGTAGTAATAGTAGTAGTAGTAGTAGTACCTACTGACGATAGAGACAGACATTTTTCTTTTGGTATTTTTCAAGTACACTTTTGTTATTTGAAAAGCATGCAGTTAGAGAACGAGAGTAAATCTGCAAGACGAAAGAGAAAGTGACTTGGGTTGAGATACGAGATACGAGGTATGAAGTTGGGTGTAGGAGGTGGAAGGAAAAGGAGGAAAAAGGGGTGGGATGGGGTGGAGTAGGGGGAGGAAGGTGTATGTTAGGGAAGAAGAGGAGTCAGGCAGGGTGTCGTTGTTGAAGGGTGAGGCAGAGCAACAACGAGGAGGCATATTGCGGAAGTCGTGGAGTATTTATGGTACTCTGAGCATTATTTGTGCGTGGAGAGGCGTCCGTTATAGGGACGTCGAGTGCATCGCTAATATTGGCACGACGTCCCGGCGCTCGGCTGAGCACAATTGGAGCATTGTGTAAGTACAGACTGCAGGCTCATCAATTACGCGTTCAATTAGCAGAACTCGAGAGAGTGCGAGGAGGTGTACTATACCTACAACGCCGAGTTATACGCGAAAAGGGATTGAATAAGAGGGAAGGGGGGAGAGAAAGAGAGAGAGAGAGAGAGAGAGAGGGGTGGGGTAGAGGTGAAACAGAACGTGCGAGATAGAGGAAGAATGAAAGAAAGTGAAAGAGAGAAATTCCTAAAGGTCTCTTTCTTTTTCCTTGCAGTAGACTGAGAAAATTGTCGTCTGCGAAGACTAAGGTTCTTCTTCTTCTTATTCTTTTTCTTCTTCTTAGGGTCCATAAAGGTTCGCCTCGAGCTTCGATTAATTATCTTTGCGAATGGATAAAGCTGACTTCTACTATTATACCACCACTACTACTACTACTACTACTACTAGTATTAGTACTTCTCATAGGGTTTTTTTTCTCTTCTCATTCTTTTTCCTTTCGACTTTCTTCAACCATTTCTTTTCTTTTTCTTTTTCTATTTTGTCTTCATTTTTACTTTTCTTACAACTGGAGGAGTATTTTCTTCTTTTATTTTCTTCGACTTTATTTCCATTCTATTTTAAAAAGGAGGGGGGGGGATGATCGTTGGGTATAATAATGATAAATATTGTTTGGAGGAGTCACGTGTAATTATTAGGAAAAATTCTCATCTTTATTTTTTCATAGTATTATTTTAACATTTTATTTACTTGATCATCCCCTTTCTGCTAATATGGATTATTATATTTATAATAGAACGGAAACACGCGTTACGCATATAATAATTATTATTATCATCATCATCATCATCATCATAATTATGATGATCGTCCGAGATGGAAAATGGCAGATGAGAGAAACACGATGAAAAAGAAAGAAATGACAAGGTCGAGGTGAACGAAATTAAATAAGTAACTATTATATTATACTTATCATAGATATATATATATATCATAGATAAATAGAGAAAGAAAGAAAGAAAGAAAGAGATAGGAGAGATCGATCATAGAAATTCGTATGCGCGAGAGACGGCCAAAGAAGAAACAAGTATTTTACCGAGAAAGACGTCTTTCTTATTCTCCGCTTCACTGTACCGTGTAACGAGTTTTACGCTTTCCTGAATTTCTGTTATTATTACATACGTTGTGCTACCACCGGTTTCTCGTGGTATTAAAGATATTTGTTTCTTCCTTTAGATTTTTTTTCTTCTTCTTCTTCTTCTTCTTCAAAATTAGCTTTTCTGTAACGTGGCTGGCTTTTAGCCAAACATTGTCATACTCGCGGTAATCATAGTTGTCGTCGTCGTCGTCTCCGTTTTATTCTTGGCTGAGAATATCGAATTTTGTCTCTATCTAATCTATTGTAATCAATTTTACAGGTGAATAAGCGTGATACTTAAAACGATATGCATCAATAAATATAAAGCTAGGATTATGTGAAGCACATGCATCATCGTAAATAAAAATTAGTTTATTTGGGATAGGGAGACACCCTATGTATGTGACAATTCCATATATTGGTTTTTAGTAAGATAAGAATTCATTTTTATTTATATTCGATACTATTTGTTTTAACCTCTCATTGGGTTTGGCATCTTAATTTTTGTGTTCAATTATTTATTCTTTAATTTGAAATATTTCCTATATATCCTATATTTTTCTTACTTTGTTTTGTTTATACGAAAGAAAATATAGTTCTAGTACATCATTTTTCTTTGTAAAACAAATTACTATTTAATATTGTTTTCTTTTAAAACAATAATCAACGTTTGCAAATGAAACCTTAGTTACTTTTTCTTCCCCCCCTCCTTTTTACATCTCATCGAAAGTATAATTTTATTATTCGATTTATTTTAATACTTTTTATCCCCCCTCCCTCCTTCCTAACCCCGCCCATTATTATTACTCACTTTATCTCTTATCATTTTTTCCTTAATCCTTTTTTCTTTTTTTTATTTTTTATATACATAAAAGAGATCATCTTTATCTACCTTTCTGTATTTGAGCGAGTGTCTTTTTTGTTTTACGTAGCTGATTGGTGGCACTCGCTTAACTCTGTCTCTTTGATATTCAAATAATAACAGCTCAGACGACTCCCTTCAATTTCGCCCTTTACCCTCGTTGACGCCCTTTCCCTTTCTCTCTTTCTCTCTCTCTCCCTTTCTCCCCCTCTTCTTTCTCTTTAAGCTGGGTTTCAAAGAGCCGTACATTCAACGACCACCTACGCGTGTATTCGCTTTATCTCTCTCTCTCTCTCTCTCTCTCTCTCTCTCTCTCTCTCACCCTTTGTCATCCCTTTTCCTCACTCTTACACGTTTTTCCGTGCTTTCGAACTTCGGGATATTTGTCCGAGACGAAAGGAACGCGTATCGTCTCTTCTTTTCTGTCTGTCTGTCTGTCTGTCTGTCTGCCTGCCTGTCTTCTCCAATTTTACTTTTTTTCTTTTATATTTCTAACGCAGACTAGATACGCACGAGGATAAGAGAAGAAAAAAAAAAAAAATACGGCGAGCAAATACTACATACGGTAGAGTCGTTAAAAGGGGGTAAGGGAAAAACGACGAAGGAAGGAAGAAAAGAGTAAAAAAGTAAAAGGTAAAAGTAAAAGTAAAAGTAAAGTAAAATAAAGGGTAGTAAGTATACATTGTCTCGATTATAGTCAACGAACGCCTCGAAGATATTTTTTCATCTTCTCTTCTTACCGTTAGAGAGATTTCTTTTTTTTTTTTATCTTTTTCTAATGTACCCACGCTTTTTTTGTTTTTCTTTTCTTTTCTTTTTATCACCCCTTATTATTTCGCTCGGATGGATTTCGTATTAATAAATAAAGTTTCACATATTCTCTACGTACCCCTTACCCCCATTCTTCGCATGCTTATTATTTACTCATTTGTTCTTTATTATTCTCGATTATCGTAATCATTTTTTATATATCAGATATTTCGTTTGGAATAATTATTTTTGTTTTGTTTTTTTCTTTTCATAATACATTTCTTCGTTTTCTTTTTCTATCGTCTTTATTTCATTCTAATTATTTTAACACGAAAGGATTTCGAATCAACAGAATTGCATGTATCGTGTCCTGTAGTTTATATAATTTCTTTTTTTTTTATTATTATTTCTTCTTCTTCTTCTTCTTTTTCGTTACGAGATTGTCTTTTCTATCATAGATAGTCGTTGGTACAACGATCTCGTTGTCGCAATAGTAATCTTCTAAAGTTCCTAGTCAGGTACTATCGTTTGGAATTTCTGTTTTCTCAACGTGTGAACATTCTCTCATAGTGCACTACTTGGTGTTCTAAGAAGTCTCTAAACGTAGACACGTCTACGAATAGCCAAAGCGGTTATGGTTACGACCCCCTGCTGCTACTGCTATGAATGTTTCCTCCTTTATTCCTTACAATACAAACCATTTTTCTAAATCTTTTCTCATTTTTCGAAATATCAAGACTTATATATCGTGCCACCGAGTGTTGTTGTATCATTCACGTTTTTAGATTTTTAAAAAGGCAGAAAAGCACACGCAAACATTATCCTTCATACGAGCTCGAATCACGGAATGCACAATTTTCTGTTAGTTTAATTTTTACTTTTATTATAATTTGTCATATAATTAATAATTGTAATTTTTAGTCATTTATTTTTTTTTTCTCTTTTTTCGAAACTCCAAAGTGCTGATTAATTATTTTTGTATTGCATTTGTTTTTATTCTTTTTTTCTTTTCCTTTTTCTCACACACACACACACACACACACACACACATAGACACACAGTAAAAGAAATATAATAATTTCAATTATAAAAAAAAAGATGCGGAAAAATTGTTTCAACTTTTGACAAACGTTCATTGATCCAGCTTATTGTCTGAAAAACGATTTAACAAAAAAAACATGTAGGCAAAAAGGAGCAACCCTCTGCCTCGAAAAAAAAAAAAAATCAAACACAAAAGTACAGCGTAGAAACGATAGACAATAGGAAAAACGAAACGTAACGAAACGAAACGAAACGAAAACGAGCAACAACAAAATCGAGATATATAGTAACAACTAGAAAATCGTTGGTTACTAGTTAGTTGTAAGTTAAAAAGTCCGAGAGTATGCAGAGAGTCTCGTATTTTTGAAAAATTCTACCCATCTCTCTCTCTCTCTCTCTCTCTCACTCTCTCTTTCATGAAATTGGAATCGAAGTAATCCGAGAATATTAAGCGAGGACCATTGGTAACAATATCCATGGTGGTATCGATAGTGACTAACTGATCAAACACTGCCCTCGGGGGTGTTGAACGTTGAGGGTGTGAGAGAAGAGTCCTTTCGACTTTTTCGCCCTTTGGTAATATTGAACTATATAACCGGAGAACAGGAGAGGAAAAGCTCGTTTCTATATTATACCCTAACGCAAAACTTGGACGCGTCTCTGCTACACCCTTTTCGACCTATCCCCCCTTTTCCCTTTTCGTTGCCCTATACCGTTGCACCCCGTATACTAAACTTCTGAAACTTCTGTTAACGTATCTACCTGTGCGTCTACAAAACGAAGGGCTCGGAGATGAGTCTTTGTAGGAAAGGGAATGTGGAAGAGGAAGGGGATGGAATGTGGTGGTAAGTTGTGAGAGAAAGAAAGAGAGAGAGAGAGAGAGAGAGAGAGAGAGCAAGGCCAATATTGAACGAGGCTCGTTGCGTTTATTACTCTTCAACACGAGGGGTAAGATTCCTCGATTACTTTCCTCCTTCGTCGTCTTACGTTCGAGTGCTTTTCCTTTTGCGATCATACTCCTCATAGCTCGATTTCATGCAGCATAAGAAAACGATTACCTTGAGAAATGATTTTACCAAGTTGATTTTCAATCGATAGGTATAAAAAGGAAGCTTTAATATTACCACGAAATCAAGTCGTTCTCTGTTCATCCAAATATTTTCGTATGATTTTTCTTCTTCTTTTTTTTCTTTTGTTATTATCGAAATAAATGATAGAATTTAGAATTATCGATTTGTCGTTGAGTACGACAAATTAGCGATAATTAATTGATACGAGTTATAAGAAAAAGTTATCGATATTATACAAATTTCAATTGATTCGTTAAGAGACAATTTTTTCAATTTTTATTTCCGCGTAATTTTTTGCCATATCAAAATACTCGAACATGTGAGTATACAGTTGAACGAAAAAAAAAAAAAGAAAAAAATACCAAGAAAAATAAAAAATAAAAGAAGATAATAAATTAATCGGAATTGTAAACGATATCAGTATACGTTTGATTTATCAAATAAGTAGGAAAAGTAATATGAATGGTTAACGAATAACGTTAGTCTTGATGAAACTCGAATAATGAAGTAACTAACTGCTGATCGTAGAATTTTCATTTAGGAATTTACTTAGAAATAGAGTTGAGTATACTAAGGAAGTAAAATGTAGGAATAGGATAGACTTTATCCAAGTAGGGTGGACTAAAAGTGTTATACTCCGAAACTGATTTGCTCGTGTTATCGTTCGCACGATAGTAGTTTGGTCCGAACATCTCGGTCTCTGTAGGATTAGTCCTGAAAGCGTCGTTCTCACCGTCTAGAAGTCAACAAGTGGTTGCGTCTGGTTAACTTGCGGATTCGTTGCCGCGGACAGTTCGTTCCTGCAAAGATGAGTTTTCCTTGTGTGTTAGAGTATTTCGACAATGGTTTTAGAGAAATAATAGAATGGAACCGGATTTTGACCAACAGGCCAATACCTGGATTTAACTATCGATCCTCAACAATCCGCTTCAAATCCACCAATGAAAGAGAAAGAGAGGAAGAAATAGAATGAGAGACAAAAATCAGAGATTTGGGTTCTCCCCATGAAGTATTCATTGATAAATACAATGGAACTCGATTTTATATTTGGTATATTTTAACAAATTTATTAAATACTTCGTAAACGTTATCTTTTAATACGATATTATTTTCTACGTCAAATAATTGTATCTCACGTACGAACGATTTTTGATATTATTATTATTATTATTATTTATATTTTAGTTTTATTATTGGATTATATATGAATTATTTTAATCAATTGAGTTTTGTTTTATCTATTGTACGATATAACTTTGTTTTCTTATATGATTCTAGCGTGTGATTCGGATTCTAGGAGTTGGGTCGGAAAGTTTGATCAGGGCTTAATAACATCTACTCATTGTTCATAATTGACGTCCTAATACTCCCTTTAAAGCCCTGATTAATGTTCACTAGCATTGGTGGAAATCAGCCGCGAGCTATCCACAGCATATATCGAACACCCTTTGTGTTTCCGTTCCGTACGTTGATGTTTCCACTGATCGTTCGAAATTCGTGATACACGCGTGTGCACATCCGAAGGCCGAATTTCAAAGTACCAACATAACATGTCTACTGTGACTGAATTTCGAATTGAAAATTCGTCGAATACGAGATAAGCCATTATTCGTCAAGTTTTATCTAGTTACTATTCTTTTTTTTTTTATATATAAATTTTGTGTTCTTTTTTTTTTAACATACTAACACTTCCAAGTCACGTGCTTCTCTCTCTTGTGTGTATCAGAATATTATTATATTTATTCTTTTTTTACAATATACATATTACAACATTAATCCGTTGTGTGTGTGAATATTTTGTTGTTGTTCTATTATATAATATATTATTTTATAAATACAAAAATGACAAGAATATTAAAAAGATGATGAAATGACAAATTTTAAACTTATGTTTGTCGGAGTACTATTTATGCAAAAGAACAAACAAAATTTTTATAGAAACGTTTTATAAAGATATTACAAAAGTGGATAGAAGTATATAATCGATCGTGCAGTAAATTTTGCAATGTAATGGTATGATAGTGGAAGCACGAGTATTCCTTTGGTCAGATTGATAACGCAATGAAAATTCAATATAGTTATCTTATCTAGAGTCGATTGATGTTAAAAAAAGAGGAAAAAAAAAAAAATAAAAAAAGAGCGAGAGAATGTACATACGTTATAGCCTTCGATCGACACACATGCATATACACACATATATATCTATCCTACGTTGATAGTATTCGTTTATGAATGGCTTGTATTCCCTGTGGAAAAGGAGAAATAGTAAAGGGGAAAATCAATTAAGTGGAAAATATATTGATGTATTTTATGCTATATAAAATCAATAACGGGACTACGTTAACTCGATAGATAACGATCTGAAATATGCAAAATATACAATTCGTAATACATTGATTTTTTTCCTCGGCAAATAATAAATAATGCACTATAAAATAGATTCGTTTAAATATATTTACATATAGTAGAGTATATGTTGAATAAAACAATAGAAGTAAGAAAAAAATTAACTAAAATAATGTTATATAGTTTTACAATAAACCAGTGAAGATTAGAAAATTTAAAAAAAATTAAAAAGACCTCCACGTAGCACAAAAATTTCATTCCTTTGTGAATTATTAATTCGTTTTCATTTGTTTTCTTTTCTTTTATATACTCGAAAAACACCGATATCTCTTCGAAATTACAGTCTATTACAAATACTACTTTTTATATGTGCGTGGTATATCTTTTCGAGCCGCGGGTATTTTCCGAAAATAAAAATATCCACGTTGCACAAAAATTGTATATCTTTTTTAAATTACTCAAAGATATATAATATACAGAGTATCTCAAATAACAGTAGTCACAATTTTTTAAGTACTTGCGATAATCTGACAAAAAAATACTTTAAACCAAATTTGATCTGTTTTTAATTGACTATACGTGACAATAAAAAAAATGATCGAAAAAAATTTCTTTTATATTGTTTTTTAAGGTTACCTTTATTTTTTTTAATAGCACCCAGTATATTTGACTTAACAATACATTTTCTACAAGTTTACATTAAACTGCGATTTGCACCCGCGTGTGAATATACTTGTAATATTTTTTATACTTATAGCAAGGAAATCTTAATGATTTTTATATTAAATTAAAGTAAACTCTTTTGTCTACGCGTAGAACACCATATCGAGTTATAAATTTAGCCACATGTATATAAGTAGTATTTTAAATTTTAATGTTCTCCATTAGTGTTTTTTCTTATCTGTTTTTTGATTGCGTTCTTTAGGTTCTTCGTTTAAACGACATTCTCTCGTTTCATTTCATGTAAAATAAATTTATTATGATGTTAACACTGTTTTATAATATCATAATATTCTTGTGGTGTATACAGGAAATTCTTTTTTTTTTTTTATGGAAATTGGACTTACACCACTTTCATAATCAATGATTATGCAATTTCATTTACCGACCAATTTGAAATTGTACAAAACATTGAAAATTTGTTAAGAAATTAAACACGGGCTAATTATATATACAAAATTTACACTAAATTAAACACGAATTACGTGATATCTCATTTTTTTTTCAAAAATCGACTTACACCACTCTCAAAATAAACGATCCATATAATAAGACAAAGAAGAAGATGAAGAAAAAGAAAGATAAAAACAAAAAAAGAAAGAAAGATAAAAAGAAAAGTAAAGAAACTCGTAATTACTGGACACCGTAATTTCCTCCTGAGAGAGTGACATTGCGAAAAATACGTTCCATATTTCGTTCGTTCCATCTCTTGGCGTATTCCGCATTAACTTGCGGACATGAGCACGCATAATTCTCTTAAAATGTGACGCGCACAAGCTGCTCTCTCTCTCTCTCTTTCTCTCTCTTTCTCTCTTACTCTTTCACTGTACTCACAACCTTCTCTACTATACCGGAACGAACGGGTCACCAACGGGTAAATTTATATTCTACGATCTTATGACAAAATTCAATTTCATTTTAATAATATTATATACAATTTCGATCGTTCCTCTTACTTTTTTTTTTTTTTTTTTTAAATATCAATATTAAATAAATTAAATATTTTTGTATTCAATATATATTAAGGTAAATATATTGATATGAGAAACTAAAAACAACAACAAAATACCAAAATTAAATGAAAGAATTGAAAAAAAAATGAAATAATAATTTCGTAGAAGAAAAAAATATATATACTTTAATCGTAGATAATGATATATAGTTAATTTGAAACTCTTCAGATTTACTACACGTGTAATTTATATAACATGATAATCGATATTATACAGTAGTATAAATGATAGATAAATTATAATTCGCAATAAACTTGCCACTTCAGAAATAATCTTTCATCATACGATTGGTCGCGTAAGATATTTAATTCTATATATTATTTTACGATAATTATCGTTCTTATCGATAACATCGGAACTATATGCAACGTAATCGTCTGTCTCGATGAGAAACAGACATACCACTGATTTTGATATCACCAGTTTGTGATAACACGATAACTTATATGTTACGCACAATGATGATTAAACGATTATTCATGTTACGTTAGATATTAAATTCTTTCTTTTTTTCTATTTTTCTTTTTGCACAATTTTTCATAACTTATATTAAATTCCATTTTTTTTTTTTAGAAATAATCATTACACATCAAATCAATAAGCCTATCTAAATTAATTTGACATCATTTTTAAATAATAATCCCTTGTTGTCTTTTGTTATATTTTTTTATAATAAAAAGAAAAAAACGTGTGTTCCAGGGATGAGATAAGGTAACCATAAATCGTGGGAGTTAAAAATCCTCACGAATAAAAATTTTATTTCCAACATCTGTAAGCTCCTAGTTGAGTGTAACAGTAATAAGAGTATTAAATAGATACATAGATAGTAGAGAGTATATTAGGTAATAGGTAGATAATATCTACTACCTAAGCGACGTAAAACTCCATTAAAAGAAACTACGACATTTTAGTTCGTTTTCTGGTAGTTCGCGAGAGCCCACATAGAAGAGAAACGACGGAACTGAAAAATAATAAAAAAAAAAGAAGAGAAAAAGGAAATAGTAGGACGGTGAGAAGGGAGAGAGGGGAAGAAGAGATATGAGAAGAAAGGGTTTGGTAAAGCAAAAAGGAAGGAGGAGGAATCCCTTTCTTAAATCTGTTCAATCTCCACTTTCCAGCGTAAAATTTCGCCATGATGCCCAGGTCTCTCGTATCTCCGAGCTAAGAAACGTTTTAGAAACGGACTTTCGAACGAATGAACGCTACTGTGAGATTGAGTGTGTAAGAAAGAGAGAGAGAAATAGGAAGAAAAAGGAACGGGAAAGGGAAGGGAAGGGAAGGGAAAGGAATATTGAGCTTATCGTCCTTCTGCCACCCTTCCTGTTCCAGCCATCTTCCTCGTTTTCACAAAAGCGGAAATCGAGAAGCATCTTCACTCTGCGGTAGTGGGAACAACGAACGAACTATTGCGATCTACTCGACCGGCAAAATACCGTCGATAGTTATTGACGATGTAATAAAGCTAGTCACACGTTACTAAAAGTGCCAACTTATGGACCCTAAGAGTGGATGAGAAATGGAGAAATACCAAGTGGATATGCCATATGGGTTTAGAGAATAAAGAACAAAGAGAATAATATGTTTGTGTTCGTGTGTGATTCATTCATTCATTCGTTCGTTCGACATTTACGATTCGCGTAATTGCGATCGTTAATGATCCGTACCTTATTTTATATAGGATAATATTTAAACGGCTGGTATTTATTACTTTAAATGAGGGAGGAATCGTGCCAACTGTGACCGTTGGTTAATTCTTTCAATACCTTTTTATTTCGTATCATATTTTATTGCTATATATATATATATATATTTTTTTTTTCTTTTTTATTTTGGTATACAACAGGGATACTCAAACTTTTCCGCTTGAACAGAATTTTACCGTGGGTATTGAATAATAAAAAGCAGAATATTCATATTAATGAATTACTTTGCTGAAAGTTTCGTTACCTCGTGTGGGGGGTCGTTGGGTTTGCATGAGATATTTATATTATTTATGGTCTTATGGATAAAGTTGATAGAACATAGTTATACTGTCTCAAAGATTGCTAAATGTTCTTTTTTGAGAGAGAGAGAGAGATCATTTTCTTTTTTTAAAGATTCAAGATACTCGTTTTATTTTTATAAAAAAAAAAAAATACATTAATTCATTTGCAAAAAAAAAAAAACAAAAAGCAACTATGAATAACACGAAATATTTTTGAGTAAAATAATTTGGGTATACCAATGGGTATTTATAATACAACGGATAAAAATCGTTGCAATTTTTACGACGAAGGTCTATGACTCAACGAAACAAACCTAGACGCATAAAAAAAAAAAAAAAAAAAAAAAAAAAAAAAAAAAAAAAAAAAAAAAAAAAAAAAAAAAAAAAGAAATAGACAAAAAAATGCTTGGGATTCAGACCGAACTGCAAGCAACGGCACAGACAACGATCTAGTGAAAAAGAATTGAACAAAAATNAAAAGCAACTATGAATAACACGAAATATTTTTGAGTAAAATAATTTGGGTATACCAATGGGTATTTATAATACAACGGATAAAAATCGTTGCAATCTGTGTGATACGTGTCGCACGTATACTCATACACACACGTTGGTATAAACTGATTTAAAAGTAAAAAAAAAAAAAAAAGAAAAGAAAAGAGTAATAAAAAAAGAAATAGACAAAAAAATGCTTGGGATTCAGACCGAACTGCAAGCAACGGCACAGACAACGATCTAGTGAAAAAGAATTGAACAAAAATGAAAAAAGAAAATAACAAAGAGAACAAAAACTTTATTTTCCAATGGTACACCACGGAGTAACAAAAAAAAAAAAGAAAAATGGAAAAACTACAAAAAAAAAAAATCGTCGGAAAACGCTAATTCCGAAGATACGGATGGATATTTATGCATTTCTATTTCTTAAACGCGAACGAATCTCTCCGCTCGTTTATCGTTTCAGTGAATTTTGCGTGCTCTTTGCTATTAAAATAACGCGAGGAATATCACGGATAAATGTAATCAACGTAGTCGTCGTCGTCGTGTTCGTCATATTCTCTCTCTCTCTCTCTCTCTTTCTCTTTCTCTCATTCATTTCGTAGCACAGGTTGCCATTACTGTTGCTATTAAAAGGGAAAGGTTGGAAAAAGTTCATCAGGCTAAAATTTATGATTATGGTGGAATAAAAATTAGAGACTTGTCGTCGTAGTCGTCATCGTCGTCTACGTTTACTTCGGGGAAAAAAAAAGAAAAAAAAAAACAAAACGATAAAAACCTAAACAAAAATGTCTATCAGGTTACGTTTTTCATTACATATATATATATATATATATATATACGTACATATATATGTATGTACGTCTGTAGTCTGCATTCCTATACGTGGCACATACTTACGTATTTTTTGTTTCCTTTTTATTTGACACTAGACATTTTCATACATAAGTAAAAGTACGCGTGTGTCTTCTTGCTCACCTGCTTGTTATGGGAAACGCGTATAGAACAAGAACGACGACGACGACTACGACTACGTGTAAAAGGCTCGAACTTTAAACTCCAGTCGAGTTTTTCCGACGAACGTGCGGTCTCGCACGCGTCTTCTTACATTTACATTCGCATATACATATATACTATATACATATACATATGCGTATACGTGTATAGTTACCATATATTTGCCCTGGGAATTCATATATTTTTTAATAGGGAAAGCTCGTGCATTCAGTCGCATCCTGGTTGGATGTCGCCGTCGTGGTGCTGTGCTTTTTTCAAGTATTTTTCCTTCCTCACCCCTTTACCCCTACTCCTCTTTCCCTTTCTCTTCGTCACTCTCTTTCTCGCGCTTTTCTTTATTTTCTTTTTTTTTGGTTTTTACATTTACCTATCCTCCTCCTCCTCCTCTTCCTCCTGCTCCTCCTCCTCCTTTTTTTCCCCTTGTACTTTTCTCGTTGAAAGAAACCGTCGGCGCGTCGCTTATTCACAAGGAAATATGAATACGTCGCCGATCAAAAAAGTTTTTCTTCTCTCTCTCTCCTCGAAGAGTGGGGAAATACTTTTTTTTTCCTCCCACCCCTCCGCCCCTATCCAATTTCTATCTATCTTTTTGTTTCTATACAATTTATACTTTTTGTTTCCTTATTGGAAAATGACTAGCGTAAACTGTAGTAATCAATCGTGTTCCCATTTTTTTCTTGACGTTATAATACAAGATAAGATAAACACGTATAAGGAAACTCGTGATCGATTAAATTATTTCCAAGTGTTCTTTTTTTTATTATTATTGTTGTTTTTTCTATTTTCTCTTTGTTTATATTATATATATAATTTTCATTTATTTTATCATATTAACGTTTCGATGTGTTTGATATAAATAGAAAATTAATCGTAAATGGTAATTATGAAGGTGCGCGTATAACGTAAAAATATTTGGCATGGAATATCACTGGTCTGATGGTGTTTCAAAAACCAAACGAGGAAATATATGTTTCACTCTATCTCATAGAAATATTTTCGTTCGAAAGATTTTTCTGCGGTCTTTTACTATTCGAAAATGAAAAGCACCACACCGAGAACGACGAACAGCTACAGCAAAAGTAGTAGCAGAAATCAGAAGCAGAAGTAGCAGTGGTGGTAGTAGCGGTAACATCAGCCCCCTTTTTTTCGCATCTAGACCTTTCATAATAAGTTTTTCAATATACACGTTTCCCCGTACGTAGATCGGATCTGGCGTTGAGAAACAGAATCTAATAGTATATTTTCTGGCTAACATCCAAGTTTTACCAGAATCGAGCTCGTAAACCTATATAATACCATACTCGAGCCTCTCTCTCTCTCTCTCGTTGGAAAGACACGTACGATCAATCACTGTAACTTATCCAACTACTATTACTATTATTACTATGTTATACTTATAAGTATATATATATATGTGTTAGATATTTTGCCGTATTATATCTGCATCGAGCCAATCTTCAAATGGTTTGAATTAATATAACCTGATATCGATATTTTATTTAACATTATTTCTAAATTCATTTTTTCTTTGAAAATATTAATAATGAAATTTACAAAATATTCCGTTTGTGTATTTATAAATAATATAAAAATATTGTACAATGAAATATGTGGGAAAAAAAGGAATTAATGTTAATTTAAAATGAATTTTAGAATATACGAAAAAATTAGGGTAATTATAAGTTACGATATAATAATACTTTACGATAGAAAATAATGCTTTACAATTAGGTATATATAATTATAATATTTACCATCATGAACGAAGGTTGAGTCACGACTGACAACTGAAAGGAAAATCGGTGTTTCTATCCCCCCACCATTAAACTCATCCTCCCACTCCTCTTTTAATTTCTTAAATCTATAATTATAAGTATACACTCGTTTGATTTTTTAATTATTAACGAAATATTAATAATAATAGTAATTTTTTAATGTGAAATAAATCGCGTTATAAAAAAGAAAAAAAAGATTTTGAGTATAGAAAATTCAATAATAACTTTCGCATACTCGTTAAAAAGAAGGGGGAGGGGGGGAGGTCTTAATTTCTTCAAGCACTTCCGTACTATCTTCCTATACTCGCGAGGAATAATATTTTCTTTCAAAGCTGAAACTTTCCTTACCGTAACATTTCCCATAAAGACCAGCAGCTGTTCTTTCGTCGATAAAAGATTCGATCGTATATTCTCTTCTATTCTGTTCTTATTTTTCAAATCTATTCACATTTGTTTACCCAAGACATATTTTTCCTAGACGTACCAACAACAAAAATGAAAAAAAAAGAAAAAGAAAAAAAAAATAATAAAATACTTGGCAAAAGAACTGAACGAATCCACAATATTATTTCATTTCTCTCGTTACCGGTTTTAATCGCGTATCAATAAAACGCGAGAGATACGATCCGAATTTTGTATATTATCATTTTACCATTTAATCAGGATCGTTAAAAAAAAAAAATAAAAAAGAAAGAAAAGAACGAAACCTCCTCTCCTAAAGATATCTGAACATAAGAGAGACATAAAAGATTTCGGAATGCATGACGGTTCTTGGCAGAGCCATTATGGTGAATCTTAAGAGAAAAAAAAAAGAAGAAGACGAAGAAGAAGAAAATGAGAAGAAAATATAAAAAGAAATCGAACGGCTTGATAATGCGCCGGATAATCTATCCACTCGTCTCCTTTATGGGAAAGAATGGTCTGGTAATAGGAAATCGATTTACTGCGTTACGCCGACGAATCGAATCTCTTTCTCTCTCTCTCTCTCTCTTTTTATTTCCCCCCCCTATTTCTATCTTTCTTTTTTCAAACAAAACCCACCACCCCTTTCCACCCAACGATTCTTGAGAAACGCATTGGTTAGGGGCCGTGTATGCGTTCGTATCGTATGCGTGTCTATCTGTGTATGCGTGGGAGTAAAGAGCGTGTCATCCTTCGCACAATGCACTACGCGATTTCTAAGAAACGGAAAGAAAACATTTTTCGTCGAGTCACCGATAATGGACCATCCCCCTTCCCACCCTTCCCCTCACACCCTCTCTCTCTCTCTCTCACACACACACACATTTTTTTAATCTCGCATTTTTACTCGTCCTTAACTCATACGTACTTATTATTATTCTTTCCTATA
Source organism: Polistes canadensis (assembly GCF_001313835.1). Classification (NCBI taxonomy): domain Eukaryota; kingdom Metazoa; phylum Arthropoda; class Insecta; order Hymenoptera; family Vespidae; genus Polistes; species Polistes canadensis. Next base: position 596,787 of record NW_014569629.1, on the reverse strand, counting down.
TCTCTTTCACTCACATTTCGTTAATCTCACATTGATGGGATTCAAGCATCGGAGTTTTCGTGGAAGAGTAGAAACGGGGTTACTTTAATTGCTTCCCATTCTAGGATAATATTTTGTTAAAAATATCAATCCCGTCGTATTCGTCGCTTTTCCCCCTCGGCCCCGCCGTGTCCCATAGAACGAACGTTCTGAACGTTCGTTAACGACGACTTTTCCGTCAAAACCGGAAAAAGCTTCTCTCAACGAAAGGTCGAGCTATCGAGCGATGATGAACTATACGAGAAGCTTCCGAAAGCCGATTACTCGAGAGAGAACTTCTAGCAAAAGCAGTGGCTTGCTTCCGTCATTTCCGTCTCGGTGGCCCAACTTATTATTACTCTCTCCATCTCTTTCTCTCTCTCTCTCTCTCTCTCTCTCTTTATTTCTCTTTTCTTTCCTCTCTCTGGCTATCATTAATATCAATATAGATATTTGCATAAATCTTCAAAAGTCTTTCCATCTCTCTCTCCCTCTCTCTCTCTCTCTCTCTCTATTTCTCTGCGGTCCCTTTTTTTCTTTTTTTTACTTTATTTCTTTCTATCTCACTCTTACTATAACTCTAACTAGACGAAGAACTCGACGCGACTCCCTTTATTAATTTGCTCCTTTCTTTAGAAAGAGATTATAATATCTAATATGGATCATCATCTTTCATTAGAGCACCTATTTTTTTTTTTTATTTGATTTTTCTTTTTCTTTATGCATTTTCTTTTCCCTTTTATATTATTGGACAAAAAATTAAATCCATTGTTTTCCGAACGATGAGATCTATTTTATTTTGTTGATACGTTTTGTTATTATTGGTGATGAAAATTTGTTATTTCGCGTATAGATCTTCTTTTTTGTTTTTAATTAAAGATAGATACTATTTTCGTTTTTCAAGCCCCCCCCCCACTCCCCACTCGTTATTATATTATATTGAAATGGGTATATCTCTAACTGGGAAATGAATCATTCTAATCGATGTAAATTGTGGCGAATATTTAATTACCTTTTGTCGAGTTAGCTAAACGTTATCTATATATCTCTATATATATATATGCAACTGCATCTATTGGCAAGTTGTGAAAAGGATATTATTGATTTTCGTAAGTTCAACCAACGTCATGAATATAGTTTGTCTATTTTAAGTGAAGGAACCTTAGCAAGTCAATCTAAAACGCGGCTAGAAGTCTAAGTTCATTCTCATGACACACGTCTTACTTCGAACTAACTTCGATAACCTCGAATTTAAGATAATCCAATTAAATTCGAAAATATATATATATATATATATATTCATGCGCAAAATTTAAAAAAATAAAATATACAAGCGCCGTGTGCGGTTCTCGAATTGTGTTACAAAAAAAAAAAAAAAATAACATTTCTTTTTTTCTTCATTTTCTTTTCTAACTTTCTTTTTGCTTTTTTTTTGTTTTTCCTTTTTCATTTTCCAATTTCCTATAACTATATTTTTATGTGAACCATCTTTACGAAAGAGAGATGATAAGAAAAATAAAAAAAAAAAATTACGGTTAAACGAGCGATCGAACTTGCGAGAAAGGCTAAAAACTTTCTTCTTCAAACGAACTTCGTCATCAGGACGTAGTAAGGAAAAAAAAAAAAAAAAGAAAAAAAAAGAAAAAAAGAAAAGAAAAAAAAGTATTTACGATACTGCCTCGACAATTTCATAGAAAACTTCAACTACGTCACTAAATTCAAAAACTTAGATAAGATGACGCTAGATGATCTCGTTGGAAAGATATTTTATAATTTATTTTCTAGCAAAATTCATATTTAAAAATTCTAACGCTATGACGTAACCAATGTCGACGTGTTACGTCGCACCTGTATTCTTTTTATTTGATTTGCGAGCTAGGTAGGCGAATCGAATAAAAAGGAAGAAAGAAAAAAAAAAAAACTAAAAAATAGCAATCGAAGATCAAACGAGGACAAAGTGGACAGATAAAAGTTACGCGGTGTTCGTTTTGTTTCTCTTTTTTATTTTTGTTTTGTTTCTTTCTTTAGCAAGGTAACTGATTACTAAGAGCTAGGGAGAAAAGTTCGCGTAAGAAAATTACTAGGAGCTAGGGATGGGTGGGATGGAGGGACGAAAGTTAAAGGATCTCTAAAGGAAAAAAAAAAAGAAAAAAAAGGAAAAAAGATAAAAAGAACAAATTCAAGTCTACTTATCGAAGTGACTTCTATCAAATAAGACGAACGCGTTCTAAAGAAAGTTCGGTTGCCTGGCAGCTGATCTTTCAACACATAGATCGAGTTTCTTTCTTTCGGATCGTAGTAGTATCACGACAAGAACGGTGAAAGTTCCGAGAGCAAAGTGAACATTCGATAGAAGAAGAAGAAGAAGAAGAAGAAGAAGAAAATAGAAAAAAAAAAAAAGAGCAATCGCTTTTACCTTTTGTCCAAAAAGTGTGGGAGGAAGGAAAAAAAACGAACAGCGTGAAGACACTAGTAGTGGTAATAGTAGTAGTAGTAGTAGTAATAGTATTAGTAAAAAAGGTGAAGGAAAAGGAGAAGGAGAAGAAGGAGGAGAAACAGTAATTAGTTTGTCGGTGTAAACTCCACCCGATCGTTTTCGTTATATCCTCTGGAACAACCCTTATCGCGCTGGGGCACACAACTCGGTAAGAAATCTCGGACGGCAAATCAGGCGTTCTGTGCTATGCTCACGGTGCTTTCATTGTGCGTAAACGCAAAAACCTGGTGGTAGCTTAAAGGGGGAAAGATAGATAGAAAAAGATAAAGATAAAGAGAAAAATAAAGAAAGAAAGGAAAAGAAAGAATTAGAGAGAGTGAGAGAGAGCGTGAAAACGAGTAGTCCATCCTTTGAAGGGATGAAAGGAGCAAAGGAAAAGAAAAAAGGGAAAGTAAAACCGAAAGAAAAGAGCTGGAAAAAAGGAGTGAAAGAGGGAGAAAGAAGAAAAGAAAAATAGAAAGAGAGAGAGATAAAGATAAAAGTCGAAGGAAGGGAAGATGGTGTGGCAAAGGCATCTTTGGTGTTAGGGTCGAACGACGAATTTTTCGGTAGAGCGTAGGGAATCTCCCACGTTCATTGGAACGATCTCTACTTATGGGTGAAGATGAAGAAGGTAAAACGAAAACTGAAATAGGACGAGTAAAGTGATTGCTGCGAAAAGGGGGTCAAAAGGAAGGAAAATGGGGTACGTCGCTTTAATAGACTCCTAGGCCATGATGGATGACATTGGATCGATACACAACCCCATCACATCCCTTTTACCCCCAACCGCGAACCCCCATTTCCATTGACATTTTTTTTTCTTCTCTCCATTGATCCTTCTTTTTTTTTTTCTTCTTCTTCTTCTTCTACTTTTACTTCGTTTTATAATACTTTATACTTATTTCTTTAACAGTAAAACGCTACACGCTGGCTGGCTGGCTGGCTGGCTGGCTCGTGTTACTTGATCCGAAAAGTTTAGCATCCTCCGGTATTTCGGGAGCATCTACCGTTCTCGGACTCGCGAGAATGGCGCTGTAATACGCTGGAAGCCGCATACCGGACATTTTCAACGCGAATACGCATACTAACGGATTCTTGTATATATATATATATGTATGTGTGTATGGGTTTACTTGTATACGTGGATACATCATCCATATAAGCATATATATCTATATATATATATATATGTATATGTATATGTATGTGTTTGTAGGATGTATATATGCATACATATGCGTGTTTCCTCACAAGATAGTAACCCTCTATTGACTCTATTATTATTGCTCCTGCCAGAGACGACAGCCGGTAGTACGTCGTATATGTATACATACCTATGCGTATATTATATGCGTTTATATACTTCTATGAATGTACATAAGTACATACACTATCGGCTAAAAGTTTGCGCTCGTTACATAAATTCAAAAAGAAATAGTATACCTCATAAAGTAAGAAATAAAATATGAATTTGCCTCTTGGAGCAATTTAAGTTAATTTATTTGTCAGGAAAGAAAAAGAAAAAGAAAAAGAAAAGAAAAAAATAAACTCGAGTAATACGTATTACACATTTTGTATTAGATTTTATTTTTTTTATTATATCAAAAAGGAATATGTTTTTTTTTTTTTTCAAAGATGCCGTAACTGATCAATGAATGATATTTTGACGGAAATTAACTAATGATTTGAAACTTTTGGTTGATAGTGTATACGTGTATAGGTAAATAATATACATATGTAGATAGATTCGTATAGCAAGACGTTAGGTATTGCTGCTTTTTCCTTTAGGAGACGGCTCATTCTACTCTGTCGTACGATAAATAAGATGCTTCTTCTCTCTCTCTCTCTTTCTCTTTCTCTTGTTCTTCTTGTTCTTCTTCTTGTTCTTCTTCTACTTCTCCTTCCACGACATATAATCGTCCTGGATACGAAATTCCACGGAGGTAGCAAGAAACGCCTCCGGTGAGAATTATGTGACTCTTCCTCCATCGACCCTAATTACGACTCCCATCGAGGATCCCAATAGGAAGGATCCCATACACTCTATGGCTTTTCATGTTCCCACTATTACATATACCTCTTCCTCCTCCTTCTCCTCCTCCTCCTACTCCTCCTCCTTTCCTCCATGTTTTCGTCTTTTGTGTTTCGCGTATCTCAATTCATCCTATTCTAAAGGAATTCAACCTTTTAGACGTTCACGTCTAACTCTGATTCGATGGAATGTTAAACGATCTTTTATCGTCTACGACTAATTTGCTTTGTCACATTTCAACCGAGATAATATTACAACATTGATAAAAAAGTAAATAAGAAAGAAAAATGTAGAAGATCCCGCAGAATGTGGAATTTTTTTTAAACAAAATATTTTTAACTACGAAAATATGACGTATTTATTTTCTTTCCTTTTTCTAGTTTTCTCTCTTTTGGAAGATTACAATATAATTCCACATTTTTTATCTCGTTCAATGCGTTAGAAAAATATTTTATTGTGAAATAATTAACTTTCAACTTTTCTCTCTCTCTCTCTCTTTTTTATAATTTTTCTATTTTTCTTCTTTTTTTTTTTAGATTTAAATTTACGAAAATATTGTAATATTATTTTAGTTATTCAAAATTTATTACATAATATTTTATGAGATCATTATGAAATAATTAAGATACCATACGGGTTAAGTGAAACTAATTACTTGCTTATTAACATCTTTCTCTCTCTCACTCTCTCTATATATATATATATATATTTTTTTTTGATTTAACTATAGGAAAAAAAAATATTCGCAATATCGTTCCACAGTGTACTCAGATTTATTACATAGTATATTATAAAATTATTATGAAAGAGTTAAAGATACCCCATATACACGTTAAGTGAGAGTAAGTATCACTAATCTTTATCATTTTTTTTGTTATTCTTTTTCTTACTTAGGTACGATGACGATGCCAACGGGAAATGATTAATAATACCAACCCTCTCTCTCTTGTTTATTTCTTTTTTATTTCTTCTCTCTCTCTCTCTCTCTCTCTCTCTTTCTCTTTATCTCTCGTTCTGTGCATAGCCAAGGAAAATTACAAGCAGCAACATATTGTTAGCAATAAATTCTGTAGTTTAGCTGGTGAACGTTGGACTACGGTTATCGCCACCCGAGAGAGATCCATGATTTACATTCGCTAAGCGGTAAGCTCGACATTTCGAGACGAAAACAAGAACATTTATGGTCGTATACCTAAAGAGAAAGAGAAAGAGAGAGAGAGGGAGAGAAAAAAAAGAGAGAGAGTTGCTAAAGCCGACACGCGAACGATCTTTGAAGATGTTTTGCGTTTAAATGCGGGCGCGTATAAATACATGTGTACGAAAATACGTGTACACGTATTATAAGAATAGAAAAAGTAAGATAGATAGAGAGATAGAAAGAGAGAGAGAGAGAGAGAAAGAAAGAGAGAGAGAGATGGAAAATAGTCTTTTGGATTTCTTCTTCCACGCTGTTGTGCACGTTAACCCTCTCCTTCCGCTCCACTAAAGTTTGGACTTTTTACTTTAGCAGTAGCATTTTGTCGTGGAATACCGCATTCGAGGAAACATACTTAACTTTTCTACAACTTTTTCTTCCTACCTTCCCAAGAGACACAGAGAAAAAGAGAGAGAGAGAGAGAGAGATAGAGGAAGAAGAGTATTATATTATCGCGTAAATTTATTTACCGAGTCTCGTAAAAAAAATTTCTCTGCCCCCTTTTCTACTTCGGCACTTTATTTTACCCTACCACGATTCCCTTTTCCTTCGCACTTTTTTTTTTTTTTCTAATATTCCTCTTGGTGCCAACTAGAGCTTCTCTACTATCCCCAACAGAAAGTTGGGTTATTCTGCTACTTCGTAAAATGCCTCGGGTAAATTAAACAAGAGAAGAGTAGGTGTATTCGTTATAAGAGAGAGAGAGAGAGAGATAGAGAAAATGTTTTTGATTAAGAGTTATTTTTATTCATTTATTCGTTTATTATTTATTATATTTTTCGTGTCAAATAAGTATTAGGATTCTGAAAAAATGATGAATGGTGTTAAAGAGTTACGTAAGGGTAACTAAGTGATTGCGGATTTTTTGGTTGTCAACTAAGTGAGTTTATGGTTATTTTTAACAAAAATCTATAGAAAACACAAGTCCCTCGTCGCTTAGTTGAAAACCTGAAAAATCAGCACACCGAAAAATTAACACATTTTAAATTTATTTTAATAATTTCTTTATATATATAAATATATATTTACGTAATTACTTATTTATACAAAGAGATAGAGAGATATGTAGATAGATAAATAAAAAGAAAGAGAGAGAAAGAAAGATTCCCTGGGGACCTATAGGTTTTTATTAAAGTAACCATACTCACTTAGTTTTGCCAATCCAATAATTCGTGTTATTTAATTATTATTGCAAAATGTTTATTAAATATTTGTAATAATATTTTTCAAATTATAGTAAGATTTCGAGAAAAATATTCTTTTAATCTTTAAATGTGTGTGTGTGGAATCAAGTATTTGGATATCCCAGTAATTTCACTGGTACAAAATGTAAAAAAAAAGAGAAATAGAGAATAAGAGAGAGAGAGGAAAAGAGAAAGAGAGAAAGAGAAAGATATATATATAGAGAGAAAGCTCTCAGAAGTAATCCTCTCCTTTTTGCTGTTTTAGAAAAGTCTCGATCTACTTGCCACTACGTCAAAGGATAATCCTTTAAGATGCTCCCAAAGAAGATTTTCCTTCGTTGATAAAAACCTCAATAAAATGATGCTACCTGTCTTTCAAATATTTTGTTCTTATCGATATTCCAATAGAAAAATTCGATTAGCCAATTTAACATCAAATACACGTATTTAATGTTCAACCAAACGATTGATCAATATCTTTTTTTCTATTCCATTTTAACATCATCAATCTTTACCGAGTCATTCTTACACAATTCTATTCAAAAGCTAACATCACCTAAATCTAGAATACCAAACGAACAAATAAACGAGAAAAAAAGAAATCAATAAAACATCAATTAGTAGCAGATCATTGAAAATCAATTTTTTGTTTTTATTTTTGTGTTGTCCTCATCTTCATTCCAACGAATTTTTTCTCAATCGTTTGAAACGTTCGATTGGCGCCAGTCAAAGTCGATTCGAATCCATCGAGAATAGGATGAAATAAAAAGAGGGTGATTGTAGTGGTGATAGTAGTCAGTCGTGGAAAAGGATATAGGTACGGGGCGAAGGGGGGTGACCGGAGGGGATGAACTGAGGGGGTAGTTCGCCAACGCGTCGCCTAGGGATACTTTGAAAGGGATATGACCTGGGATCCCGCGGTGCTACGCTATGAAGTTACTCGAAATTACATCTGCATATTATTTCAATTTTGTAGATTGTTTAACTGCAGTAACGCGCAAGGATACGCGAAACTCCAGGAGGAGCAAAGTTTTCTTAGGATAATCTCTTAGGTACCCTCCCGAGCTCACTCTCACTCTTCCTTCCCTACCTCCACCCCCCTACTGGCCTTCCACTCCCCTACCAACCTCCCTTCTCCTCTTCTTCCACCCCCCGTCCTAACTTCCTGCCGCATCTCATTGACTGTCGGAAGAAATTTGTTGCTTCCATCCGTCTTCGCCACCTCCTCACTCTCTCTCTCTCTCTCTCTTTTTATCTTTCTTCTCTTTCTCTTTAACATCCCCCTCTTCCTTTCATTATTTTGTTTCCCTTTTTTTAACTTTAGCTAACGGATACGCGAGTGAAATTAATTAACCGCGACTACGGTCGTTCCTCGTGAAAGGACTCGACAAAGTTCAATGATCCGTGAAGATAATAAATAATAATAATAATAATAATGATAAATAATAATGATCATCATCATATAATCAATATCATTATAATAATAATAATAATAATAATAAAGAGAGGATATCTGGATAGGATACTTTTGGTAAAATCCGATAGACGATTTTCTATGTTATATCATACTATTTGGAATTCTGAATTATAAGAGTGAAAAAGGGAAAGAGAGAAAGAGAGAGAGAGAAATATAGTAACGTTAAAAGGAAGAAGCTATGACCCGTAGAAAAAAGTATGAGTAATGTTCTTAGGAATCTACTTTTAGAGATCCCGTTTGTACTTTGGCCGCGATAAACAGCGTCTAGAGACAAATCGGAAACACGTAAATCATGAGAGTAGATAGTTGCCATCGTCGAAATGGGCAATTCGGAAAAAGCGTGAAACGTTGAAGCGACTGTTATTATGTTTATACGATTTCGGTATATACTAACTTTTTTACATAAACAATTTTAATTTCATCTTTATGTCATACGTGTGCTTACAAATTTGTTTTATTTATTTCAAAAACATATATATATATATGTCATAAATAATCGTAAATAATCTTTAAGTTTAATTGAAAATTAAAAGAATATAAAAGAAAAAAAGGAGTGAATTTATATAAAAATTGGTTTACATAAATATTCTCAATAGTAATATATTGAAATGTGTGTGTTCGTTACGTTTAAATCTTAACTTTCGATCGAAACAAAATTAAATTTTTCTTTTTCTTTTTCATTTTATCGACTCAAAATATTCCACATTTATTCGAATTTTTGTATCTTTTTCTTAAAGAAGAATATTTCGATGAAGAGATCTCTGCAAACGCGTTTCACGATTAATCTTTTTTTATTTATCGGAATTTCGATCATGCATAGTATGAAATCGATGGAATAGAAGGCAAAATTTAAAGCACCTTCGCCATTTTAATGCCGTTGCTTTGAGGAAAAGTAACGAACGGGAAGGAAGGTAATAGAAATGTTGCTAGGAAAGGAAATCGGAGTTGGGGTAGAGCAGGGGGCTTAAGTAAGAGGGGTGAAGGGGGAGGGGAGGGGAGGGGAGGGGTGGGACAAGTAGACGAAGAGAGTGGGCAGCGCTGTGTCTCGTTTGTATCAATTTACCCCCGGGCACCCTTACACCGACGAACTTGCTTCGGATTTAATCTAATGCCGCGTCGAGAAGGGTAATTCATTAAACAAAGATCCACGCTGGCCCTTTCCACCCTTCGCCCTTTCACTCTCTATCGCTCTCTTTCTAAAGGAAGATATCGATGATGACGTCGAGTTCGGGAAGGGGCGCCAAAAGGTGAATAATTCAATCGGATGGGTCTGAAAATTTTGTTCCAGTAAGTAAAGTAAGTAAAGTAAGTAAAGTAAGTAAGTAAGTAAGTATATCTACTTAGAAGCGCAACGTGTTCGATTCAAAAAGAAAATAAAAGTTTGGTAGGAAAAAAAAGAGGGAGTACTCAAATGTTTCGAGTGGTTCGATACATAAAAGGAGGTTAAAAAAATATATATATATACATTAAGGGAGAGTTGAGGGGTGTATCAATGAGAGAGAGATTCAAGCCCATTTCTATTTGAAAATGAAGAAAGTGTAGTCCTCCAATGAATTCTTTGAAAAAAGATATAGAGGAATACACTCGTGTATCGCGTTATTTTTTTCTCTTTTCTTATTATTTTTTTTTTTTTCTTTCCTTTTCCGACAAATTTCCGACTAATTAGCTTACGAGTTAGGTTTTATTTCTATCCATCGAATTCCCATGAAATACGGTCTTGTATAGTTCAAAGAAGAAGAAGAAGAAGAAGAGGTAGAAGTAAAGGTAAGTCTCTTATTATCCTTCGGGAATACTTGGAAATAGAAACGTCTCACGTTTCTTCAGATTTTCTCGGTACGATTCCAACTAACGATGCAGACGGTACTTTTCTTCTATCTCTCTCACTCTCTTTCTTTCTTTCATTCTTCTTTTTTCTTTTTATTCTCAAAGTTTTTTATTTTTCTCCAAACAAGTTGAGAAATCGTCAGATTAAGCGGTAGACGCGTTTCTAGAAGACGCTTATTCGTTTTAACGAAATAGTCCAGGCAATGAAAGGGCGAAGTGCCAAATTTTTGACCACTTTGCCAGAAACTTGATATAATGGTAATTCGACGACGCTGAATCGAATGGTGCAAATTTTTTTGCAATTGGGCCAGGAGATCTTTGAGAAAAAGGGTAAAAAAGGGTAAAAAACGGCCGTATCTTAGAATCTAGGCATTTAATCGAAAAAAGTTTCAAAC
>NW_014569629.1:573861-584823 GCF_001313835.1 Polistes canadensis | reverse complement strand
GTCGAATTACCATTATATCAAGTTTCTGGCAAAGTGGTCAAAAATTTGGCACTTCGCCCTTTCATTGCCTGGACTAAAAGTTCAACGAACGAGAGCGCACCCAACCCCCGATAGTGGGGTCCACCATTCTGTGAAAGACCAGAAAACGATAATCGCCGATGATGTACGATTCAAATATAGAATTTCTCATAAATTATCGAGTCTAAGGATGTCGTCGTCATCCTAGTCGTCGTCGTTGTAGAAAACGATCGATCGAATAAGCGCCAGAAACCTTTGACTAAATTAAAGCGATCTTCTAAAACATTTCAACGATATCCTCATATACATATACATATTTCAACTTTCCACAGTCGATATTACAAATTTATAATGATTAATTTCGCAAAAAAAAAAAAAAAACAAAATTGATGAAAGAAAATGACAAAAAAAAGGCAGGAAATAATTTATATATTATCCCTGTTGTTATATTATATTTTATTAAGCGCGTGGAAAGAACCATTTTTTTGTTTATAAATATTAACTCTATAAAAATATTGAAAATTATTAGTCAAATTCTATATTTATGTATACGTATACGCGCGCGCGTATCAAGCGTACGCGTATGTAAATATAATGCCATTTTCAGAAACTCGATCATAAAAACTTCGTAAACAATAAAAATCTCACCGACTTATTTAAAATTCTAATATCGAAACGATCGCGGAGTCGTTGGTTGCAATAAAGGAATTCAAAAACCAGAACGAACCTGGACACGTACTACTGCTACTACCACTATCTATCTACCATTACGTCTATACGTATACAAACATACACACATATATATCTGCATATACATGGTACGGGATGACTGGGAAAACAAAATATTCCATCTGAGTGGCTCGTTAAATTCCGTGGACGCTTTTCTGTGATACTAAAATTCGGCCGATAGATCAAACTAAACTTTTCCCCACGTACTACCTAGGCAATTCTCGTATTCCCTTTTATTTCTATATCACATTCTACCTATAAAAGGTATCTAAAACACAACAGTGAAATAAAACCCCCTTTTCCCCCCCCCAAAAAAACATCAAAAGAATAATAATAATAATAATAATAATAATAATAATAATAATAATAAAATGACCAATGTAGGCTTCGAAAAAAAAGGATTTTGAACGATTCCCTTTTTTCGAATGCCTGTTATAAAACGATAAAAAGTTATGTTTCATCGCTATACGCGTTCATCCTCCCTCCCCACCCCTTCTTCTATAATACATGTCTCTCTCTTTCTCTTTACCGAAGAATAAAGACAAGAAAATTAGGTCTTTCGTTTATTGCAAAGGAACAAAGTTAGGAATAGTTAGAGATAAGGTTTTACGAGACAATCCGTGTACGACAAAATGCTTTCAGGAGGAGGAGGAGGAGGAGGAGGAGGAACGTTGCGGGCTGATGGAGAAGGAACAAGAAGAAGAAGAGAAAAGGGGTGAATGTGGGGGTGGAGGTGGGAGAAGTTGGATCGCTAGGACGGTTGGTTCAGCAACCACAAATCGTTCCTTCGTAAATCACTAACGAAATCGGACTTATCTGAGAACGAAGCTAGCTAGCTAGCTAGAGCTAGCATTGTCGTAGTATGTACGGAAGTGGACGCACGGAAAAGACGGCAAAGAAGGTTCGATCATTTGACGGGGAAAAGAAGGAAGAGAACTAGAAGGAAGTGGGAAAGAGAAGGAAAGGAAGGTTTGTGGATAAGGAGGAGGAGGGGAGGGAGGGAATAGTCACAAGTTAAGACGGAACGTTTCTATCGTCCTACTCTCCTTTCGAAGCACATGGTAGATATGTTAGTAGAAAGAAGACGTACTACAAAATGGTGGTTGGTCCTAAGGCAATCAAGGAGAAAGCGTACCAACCCCGGTGGTGGTATATCCATCCATCCATCTATCCATCCATCCATCCATCCATTGGTTTTCGCTCTCAACGTAAAGGGCAAAAGACGTCTTTCCTACCTCTCTCTCTCTCTCTCTCTTTCTCTCTCTCATACAGATCAGTATATATATATATCTATCTTTTTTTATCTCATTGCCAAGGCGGTCAGCATCATCCATCCATCCATCCATCCATCCATCTATCCATCCCTCACCAACACCCCCTCGCCGTTTTTCGAATTCTTCAACTAACTCACCCTCTAACTTCGCTTATATTGGCGCACGTGACGTTACGAGGAGGCCCGCATATCTTTCCCCTCATAAAACAAACTTATCCACCCACCATGAATCGATCCACGGGATGATTTCACTCTCCTTTTTCATTCTATTATTGGTATCTCTTTCCGATCCGAGACCGTGCCTGTAACGTCCTTCTTCCTTCCATTCGTTACGCTCCTCCCTTTGACTCAGCCTTAATTTCTCATCCGTCTGTATCGTAACATCCTTCCACCTCTTTCCCCTTCACCCCACCCCACTCTTGTTTCTCCCTTCTTTCGAGGAGAAAGAAAGAGGGCATTCGCGAATCGGCCACGGCAATTATGATAATATCTTGATCCGATAATGGAAGTACCGGGGAACTGCAGTTGCGGGATCCTCAGTGGGCCAATCGGTCGATTCGCAGCCAAGGGAAAAAGGAATGGGAGAAAAGGGAAGGGCGTTGATTTTACGCTCGACGAAGCCAACAGAAACCTGGGGTACTCTTAACATGTAAAACGGACAGAGAAAGAAATCTAAGAGAGAGAGAGAGAGAGAGAAGGAAGATTTTGTGTTGGTTGTTGGTTGTGAGCAGCGCCGTATCGACGACACAAAGAGAACCGACATGGTAAAAGCAAAAAGAGAGAGAGAGAGAGAGAGAGAGAGAAAGGGAGGAACACTGGAACATTATACTACGTTTTTGACGCACTATCGTCGGCCCTTTGTTTATATTCCCAGGACGAAAGGACATGTCGTCCTCCGTAAAGACGTTTCCAAAGGACAAAAGATCTTTTTACCCTTCTCTAGTATTCTCCCTCTCATTCTATTTCTTTATTCGTATATATATATATGTATATATACTTTATATACCTTGCACACACGTTCTTTTCTTATTTCTTAATCTATCCGTCCTTCTCCATCTAACTTCTCCTTTTTTTCCTCTGTCACGCTTTTCGACAAACTGTCGTCGACAACCATTGAAACGCGCGACCCAGAACTCGCAAGCTGCCGCTAGCTCGCGTATGCGCCTAAGTGCCGTATCATTATGCTACCCCGGGATAATGAACCTTCCAGGACGCTGTGCGGTAGAATAAGTAGCTTCCTATATTCACCAAGAAGAAGAGAAGGATCTTACAAATACCAAGGAACTGTTTTAACGTACGTTGGATCAATTTTGACTGATTTTCTCTGTCTTTTTGTTTTGTTTTGTTTTATTTCATCTTAAATTATCCTTCTCGTTTATATTTTTCTTCTTCGTCTTCATCTTCTTCTTCTCCTGTTTTGTAAATTTTTCTTATCAAAATTCATTGTTACACATATTTCTTCATCTTCGTTCATTATTTGTTGTATTTAATAATGTATAAACGTGAAAATATAAATTAATAAAAAAAAAGAAAGTGTATCGATTAAAATGACAACAATAATGGTTGGATGTACTGAAGTATTATATATTTGACAAAATGAATTTTATCTTATGTACGATTTCAATGATAACAATCTATACCGTAGGAAGATCGAAAGCGAATTTTGATTGTAATATCAATTTTGATTGCTCGCTTAGTGTCGACGGGAATTCAAAGGGAAGATTAATTAACGTGGAACCGTAGAGACCTCTCTCTTCTCTCTCTCTCTATCTATCTCTCACTCTCACTCTCTCTTACACACACCCTTTCTATCTATCTCTCTCTCTCTCTCTGAATTATTTTATGCAGTTCTAGAGAGGTAGACTGACCACAGGTATAACGTCGAGCACGTAATTTCCGAACTGAGGAAACGGTCTCTAACGTGTTCCACACGGCTATTCAATTGCGAGAAACTAGATCTTCGTTGAAAATTATGTACGCGAATGAACGACAAAAGCATAATTTCTCTCTCTCTCTCTTTCTATTTTTTTTCTGTTCTTATTTGATGCAATCAACTTCGTAGAAGATATTAAATTGTGCAAAATCATTTTCATTTTCTAACTCGAACGGAATCATTCGAACGTTTACGCACAATAAACGGTCCATTTCGTTGCACTCACACGAATATATTTTAAAACGTTACTTTTTTGATTTTTTTTTCATATACATATAGGTATACATTTGAACGTTAACGCGTGAATGTATCAATACGCGTTATAAGTGTAGTAACGCGAGTTCGTTAGGAGTTAATTAAAGTTACTACGGTGTGTTACTATTAATCTAGTAATTTCAACGTCATTTTTGTTGTAAACTTTCCTCTACGCTAATTACATGAATATTGATGAACTTTGCCCGAGCAGTGAACCATAGTGGCCGGACCACCTTTGACCACTCTCAAAGAGATTTGTTTATATTCGATGAGGGCTCAACGGAACTCCGTTCCTCGTTAAAATTCAAGAGAATCGCGCCGAAAAATTGCGAGGGACACGGCTCGGTAATTGTCCTGCGTTTGCGATCCAACCTTTTTTTTCTATATATGTATATATATATGTTTTTTTGTTCACACTCTCTCCCCATTCCCATGACCCCTCTGTCTCCTCCTCCTCCTCTTCTTCCTACATTTCTTCCTATTTCTCCTATACACCATTAGACTCTCATTTCTTTTTTTATTTATCTTCGGATATAGTTTCCCCATAGAATCGAGTGGGGGGGGGGTGAGCAGCAGGAAGAAAAATTATTTCCCGTGTTCTTCTCGTAAATCAATTTGTTTTTTCTTTTTTTTTTTTTTTTTTTTTTTTGTTAAATTCCATTATTTATTCGTTATACAGTCTTTCCATTTTTTAATAACAAATTGATAAAATTCATTCGCCGTTAATAATTATTATAAATTGGAAAGATAATTCTTTCTATATACAGCGTGTCTCTCTTTCTCTCTCTCTCTGTCTCTCTACGTTTCGACAAAAAAAAAGGAAAAATAAAAAAATATGCGCGTAAATAAATTTGACTTTTAACCCGTTAAAAGTGTAACCTCGTTAAAATTGATGCTACAAAAAATGATATTCTCTCTCTAACTCCCTCCCTCCCACCCGGCCCCTCATTCCTTCTCTCTCCCTCTTGGAGAGTTTCTCTCTCTCTCTCTCTCTTTTTTTTATATTTATTTTTCTAGATTTTTTATATCCCGCGGTTCGTAGGCTATAAAAATCTAAAGGATAGATATCAATGACGGGATCGATTTATGTATAATTTATGAGCAAGCGCATCGGCCATCGAATATGCATTATTTATAACTACTATGAAAGCCAGACGGGCTAATCACGAAGGACGAGAGGAGAAATCGTTCGTTCCTACGTTCGTTCGAGATCAAGCGGCTGGTTGGTTGGTTGTGTGCCACGGTCTCTTCACGATAATAAGAACGAGAATACGAACCCTTGGAAAGTGAAAGAGAGAAATAAAGTTAGAGTTTATGAAAGAACAAGAAAGATAGATATATTAAATATATATATATATATATATATATATATATATATGTCTCGAGTCGACTTATAAAACACGTACACGTATTTGAATGTGTCTGTTGCCTGTACGCTATGGATATCATTAACCAACAGTATTACAAATGTCACGGACTTTAACGGCCGGCACCTCGTTACCAGATAGAAATTAGTTATTTCAGGGTAATGAAGTGTCAAACGAGAAATCGAAAAGGAATGAAGAATGAGAGAGAGAGAGAGAGAGAGAGAGAGAGAGTGAGAGAAGGAAGAATGACGGTGGTAATACCTAAGTTATTCAACGAGAGATACTTCGTTCGTTCTTATTAAAATGTCAGCTATTGCAGCGCGAAGGGATGTTTCTAATTACTAGATTGAATTTAATCCGAGCAGACGGATTAACCACGTTGCACCAACCTTATCGTGATTATATCAAAAACTCAACTACGCTCGTTTTCCTTAATAATCTCTTCTCTCATTTTGTATTTTTCTTTTTTTTTAAAAGCGAGTAGAATTAGGGAAAAGAAGGGAGTTGGGAAAATATCATTAAGCTTAGAATTACACTGTAAAGTGATATTCCTTTCTTTTTTATTTTTTTTCCTTTATATTATATTATATAGATATATATATATATATATATATATATAATATATAAAAAAGTTTCATTTGAAAGAAACTTGTATGACGGTATAAAGGAAAAAAAAATTGTGTTTCGTAGAAAAAAGGGCTCTATTCTATATGTAAAATTAAAATAGAAAAGAACTTCGTCATTGAAGGTTCTTTCTTTCTTTCTTTCTACGTAGAAATGGAAACGAATAGGAGAGTATACCTTTCGTACAATTATTCCACGATATTTTCTATTCGTAGATAAAAAAGAAATATATATATATATGTATATAATATATGAAGTTATGAAATATATAATATATATGAAGCAGTAAAGAAGAAAGTTTTGAAATGAACATCTGTTAAACCAGGAAACGGGCGGATACATATGTTAGTAGCTGTAGTATAGTGTTGCGCATTATACCGGCTACCACCAGACGACAGATTTCCCGACGTGTCCACAATTTCCTTCTCCTAAGATGAATTACGTTTGGGAGACACGAACGACTAAACTCGTGACACTAAGGGGGAGAGTAAAAGATGTAACTTTATCGCCGTTTAGTTTATTCAATTTTCTCCCGTTAGGGGTAAAGAAAACAAAAAAGAGAAAAAAGGATAGCTAAGAAATAAAAAGAAGAAGAAGAGGGGAAAAAAAAGAGGAACAGGAAGAAGAAGAAGAACACGATGATAAAATAATGACAACAGGAAGAAGAAATAAAAGAAAAGAAGAAAGGATAACGTATATCTGGAATTGTAGCGATCTCGTCACGTTTCGGGTCCTAAGTTGCGGGGCTCACTTAGCGCATTTCGAATAATCCAACCACGTCTAGGGGTAGCTAGCTAGCTAGCTGGTCGAATCTAACGCGAAATGTCCAGCTATGATCCAAGAGGTAACATCCCTGAGGCGTCCTGTAAACGTCGCATCTGGGACATCTCAACAGGACGTGCCACGAACGAACCGCAACCCTCCTCCTCCTTCTCATCCCTTCTCCTCTTAGTTCCCGAAGGCGTCGTTCCCCTTTCCTCTTCTTCCTTTCTTCTTTCCTCTCTTCCTTCTCCTCCTCATAATTTTCAGAATTCGACGATCGCACGGGACTTTCCTCTTTTACCCTATACTACCAACTACGAGACAATTCTCCTCGGTATTTCCACCTTTATCTCGGAAATCTTTTTCTTATACTTTTTCTTTTTCTTTTTTTTTTTTTTTCTTAGAAAGATGAGAAGAGAAGAACGAGTAGAATAATTTAATTATTTTCGTCTCTTTCTTTCCTTTCTTTTTTTTTTTTGGACGTGTGGTTCTTTCAAGAGTCGTTTTTATCATCTCGACTTTTATTTTTGTTCTCAAATTATTTACTATAAAGAAGTATTTATCGTTGTTGGATTGGAAAAGATTCGAGAAAAGGCTTCTACTTTTTTCTTTTTTTCTTTTTACTGAATAGGAAACTTATATATTAAATGGTATTTTGTTTTGTTACGTTAGAAGATGTTACACTTTTGCACTGGGTGTTACAGTTTGTAAATCGAACTCTTAAACAATCGGTCACGTTTATTTAAACGTTTCTAATATTTCGTTTACGTATCACGAGCTTTATTCCCTGTAGTCTTTTTTAATTGTTTATTTATTCAATTTAAAAAAAGGAAAACAACTTTTAATATAATCGTTATACTTACGCGTATATTTTGATTCTGATTATTCCCGAATGTAACACCATTATATCGTTATTATAGTTCTATTGGATGTGTGAAATAATTATTAATAGGATGTAGCTAATTTCTATGCGGAACGTGTCGGAAAGAATGGTCGGGGAGGGTCTCCCACCGTCGAAGGAAATTGTGCCAGAGGGTTAGGTAGGGTTGGGTACTCTCGTAGAAACTTCTAAGAAGAGTAGAAAAGAGAGACGAAAGGGTCCTGGAAGATTGCCCGAGGTTATGACAAATGTGCGAACGTAGGCAAGGTCTTATGGATTCTTACGAACGTATAACGTATAACTTTCACAGAGCTCTAAGAGATTTTATAATCGTTTTATTCTTCCATTCTGCAGTGCCAGAATCAGACGAAACATCGTATAAAAGAAAATAAGAAGAAAAACAACAACAACAACGACAACAACAACAAAAACGTCATTTTTACAAGACAACAACGATAATACGTATTCGCGTTGCATCAGAATGATTCATGCCGATTGATATATTCATTATCGTAAACAATTATTCTTCGAATCGATAAATATTACAAATAAAAAAATTCGAATATATATGTAAAGGAAATGTATTCCTTTGATGTGTGTTGTCGCACTTCAAGGAGTTCTCGTTAAACGGAATGATTGATAACATCGGAAGGTAGAAATAAGTGGCGACTGATAGACAAAGATAAACTGAGAGTATAAAATAAAGCACATGTGAGAAAGAATAAAGAATATTTATTATAAGTATAAATAAGTAAACTGTATAGAGTAAGTGGAAATAATAAACTTTAATTGTCGTTTTTTTGGTTTTCAGGTAACGGGTATTTATATATAGTAATTAATATAATTATATAATGTACATAATAAACAGCAATTTGAATTTTTTGCTTTTCAGAAAAACAAATTTTGGTTTATTGATTATCCTCACTAAATGATAAGAGTTATAGTCTTATATATATATATAAGATGAAATCAATTAGATCCAACTTGAGATAATTTCGAACAGATTAAATATAAATAAAAAAAATGAAACGTTGCGATCTATTAAACGCGAATATCACTCACGGTCATTAAACGTGCAAACAGATCTGCATAGATGGGAACATTGTCCTGAATTTAGTTCGGCGTGTCAAAGAGTAAGTGTGGGAGAGAGAGAGAGAGAGAGAGAAAGAAGGAGACAGTTCGTTTCACGCACGATTTCGGTCGGTATCTGACACTTGTCTCTTCGGATTCGCGACCGACACAAGCTGAGACAGGGAAGACGAACAAGATAGAAGCAAAAGGGTTGAGGGGGAGGGGGTGCGGGTGGGTGTAGAAACTTCAGACGAAGACGACGAAGACGACAACGACGACAGAAGCAATCTCAAAGATTGCCCGTGGCTCGTAATTCTCTCTCTCTCTATCTCAATTGAAGTTATATAGTGCAATGTATGCGTGTATATGTGTATGAGGGAGGCTGCAGAGAGAGAGAGAGAGAAAGAGGGAAGACTCGAGTGTAATCATGCTCGGTAGCTGGCGGCTTTCCCCGTCGAATATAATATCTCGGCGTTTCCACGCTTCGGCTGACAAATTCGCGCGCACTCGCATGGCACGGTGATAACGAACTCGTGCCACGCGATTGCCATTGCCCGTGTTCGTATATATATATATATATATTCGTATGGGTCTATACGTAGAGATAGGTATAGTTATATATATAGAAACGTACTAACACATATATACATTTAGTTCAGTTCTGTTCGTTTGTACCTACGTTACAGTTGGTAAGAGAGAAAGGGAAAATTAGGGGATACTAGTAAAAGAGAAAGAGAGAAAGAGAGAGAGAAAGGTTGATGGCAAACCGACGGAATGGAATTCGACAAAAAAAAAGTAAGAGAGAAATAGATAGTGGTAGTGAATGAGAGAGAGAGAGAGGATTCAAGGACGAGTGTCCAGATTCGCGCGTTTCCGCGTTGCGGCTAAACAACGGTAATTAAAACGTCGAGGTCCTGACCCTATACCATTCCCGTTTGTTTGATATTTGCTCGGTGGCTGGCGACAAACGGTACGAGGAACTCTTTTGCACGCGATGCACCAACCCTTTTCTCCCTATTCGATTGTACACGTTCGCGAGGAAAGACACCCCTTTTCTCTTTCTATTTTACTCGTACGCGTTTATACGCACATACACACACACACATATATATATATATATATATATATATAAATGCGAGCACGTTTTCGACACATATACAAACGTATACTTTATGTCTAGCGTGCAACGTGCGTGTACACGAATCCTGTTTGAGTCAGGGTTTGCAGAGAAACCGCGAGAGAAAGGAGTAAAAGAGAAATAGATAGATAGATAGACAGATATATATATATATACATATACGTAGGACAGATAAAGATAGAAATAGAAATAGAATGAGAGAAAGAGATGGAAATAGAGAGGTTGTAGCGAAAGGATAAGAGATGGGAAAAGGGGGAACCAACTACCATACGCTTCGTCCCACAGCTGTCGCCAAAGCCGATGTTACGACTGCACCAGTTTGTTCATTCGCCGTGTGCTGCGGAAGGTGCCTCTAATGAAAGGAGTTTATTAGGACGCGCCACGAGACGCGCTACCGAGAGTTAGGGGGATCCCCACCAGACCTGAAGGATTTGCATCCTTTATGCGTAATTTTCCTTCGATATTAGATTAGTCGCCCTTCCTTTCCCTTCGCACACACTTTCTCATTCACTCTCACTCACTCTCACTCATTCACTCACTCTCTCGTTTTTGCTTTACCTAGAGTTCCAACACAACATTTCTTCCTTCCTTCCTTCCTTCCTTTTCTACTACCCTCTCACCCTTTTACCACCCTTTCTGTTTTATGAGAAAATAAAGCCGCCGACCGTGGGCTCTCATTGTCTCGAAATTAGCTTGGTAAGGCTCGTCTACAGCCCTCACCCCCTCCCCATCACTTCTTCTTATTTTCTCTCTCTCTCTGTCTTTCCTTTCCTTTTCTTCTCCTTCTTCTTCACCCTCGCGAAAAGTTAACGCAACCAATACCACCCTCCCTTCGAAACGTGGTCGAAATCGATCGACGTTCCTTCTAGCTGTTCTTCCTTCAACTTTCTCTCTCTCTCTCTCTCTCTCTCT
>NW_014569629.1:549185-573460 GCF_001313835.1 Polistes canadensis | reverse complement strand
TTGTTCTTTTGTTATTTCATATTTATATTTATTATTATTTATTATTTATTTATATATATTTGAGACATTCGTCTCGCGATTATTAATTCCCCTATTTACGTAGTTCCAATCATTTTTCTACGAATATCATTCCATACGCGTCACTAGTTAACTTTTTCGAAATCAATCTTTCAACGTTATTAAAGATCGTTGGACATATTTTGTTCGTGATATAATTAAAATTATTAATAAGATTATTATATTCGGGAAATACACGGTAAAGAAAATGATATATAGCGCGTATCAAATTCTTGGATAAATTCGTAGAATTAATTTCTAGAAAATTCGTTATAGAAACCATGTAACATAGTTTCGTGCTATTCGTGCAAAGTTAGAAGAACCGTATAAACGTGAGAGAGTGAGAGAGAGAGAGAGAGAGAGAGATGTTTGAAATTAATTTAGAATCGATTTCGAAATCATATACAAGTAGTTTTCAAAGAGAAAGAGAGAAAGCTTTGCGTTTAGATTACTTGTGGCTGGGTTCGACCTAGAATTCTCGAAAATGGCTTTGGATTTGGTCGATTTAGAATCCTGTAATAGTAGTAGTAGTAGTAGTAGTAGTAGTAGTAGTAGGAAGAGAAAGAGATTTCGAATTCGAACCATTCGCGAGTTGGGCTTTAAGTGCCGAGTTTAAGTTTGTTCGCTTTCTTGGAGATGACGCATGTCGTAAAGCTTCCACGAAATGGAGAGTTTCCGTAGTCGTTGATAGAGTTGCGTAAACTACACAAGCGACAATTTGTCTAAAGATAAGCCAAAGTTATTCGACGTCCCATTAAATGTCCATACCTTTGTCTTTTCCTTCCCGTTCCCATTTCCACTTCAATTTTAATTTCTCTTTCTTATTTTGTCATTCAATTTTTGAGAAGATGTCATTTGGATTAACGTGATTCGAATTTTTTGTCGATTTTTATTCGACTCCTCGTCGATTATTTCATCAACGATTTGTCAGATTTAGCAAATACTGTGTCGATATTTTGTAGTATTAAATCACACGACGAAATAATAGATCGATCATTTCAATCATTTTAATGGATCGCATATAAACTCATTCTCGATTAATTTATTTAATCGTATTTAAAAAGAATAAGCGCTGCTTTTTGTTTTCTGTTTATTTCAATGTGATGCTTAAAAAAAAAAAGATAAAGAAATAAAATACTTAACAAATAGTGAAAAGGAAAAAAATGGGTTCTAAATCACGAACGAAATGTTTGTTGTTAGAATATCAAATGATTTTGAGATTTGGTGTAAAATTAAGTGTGTGGCGGGGAGAGGGAGGGGGAAACGCGAAAAACGAAATTACTTTTCGAACGATCCAATAAATTCCGAGTCGAATTTCTTACTTCTTACTTACAAAACTGAGAAATGATAGACCAAGTTTGACCAAGTTTTCTTCTTCGTAAAACGCTTTTAAACGCTTTTAAATGAAATAACGATTATTAAACGATTATCTCTTCGTCATTACTTTGAAGACTTTTCAAAAGATAATCGTTTAATCGATAAAAAGTTTAACGCTATTTAAAAATGTTTGATCCTCTTCATTAAACGCTTTATATTAAGATAAAAAAGAAAAAGAAAAAGAAAAAGAAAAAGAAGAAGAAGAAAGAATAAAGAAGAAGGAAAATGAAGGGATGAAAATGAATGGGTTAATACTTCAAACCATATTTCCACGTTTGATACGATCTTTTTCCTCCATCGCATGAATGGTAATCGGAAAAATTCTTACGAAACCTTTTAAATCTCTCTAGTAACAATAAAAGCAGATTATTTTCAAATGTATTCTCTTTATCCCAAGTATTGCATTCGTAGCTTTATGAATCGGTCGGTAGGTAGGTATGTGCGTAGTTGTAAATTTTCTTCTCGTTTATTATAATCATTATACGACTAAATAACAAAATCATATCGTGATTATAAATCCGCTCAATAAATCTCAAGTTTCAATGTTATACGAGAGTAAATTAAGTATACTTTTCTATATTTTCTCTCTCTTATTATCTTTTATCTTTATTCTTTATATATTTATCTCTTTCTCTTTCACTTTAAAGTGAATAATCTCGGATAAAAGTTCGCGTAAATTCGAGAAGATGTTTCTCGTGCGATACTGCTATTAATTTTAACGACGGTATTAACGTTAAACATTCAAAACGATAGCTAGCTTGCTTGATCGATTAAAGAAGATCGTTAAATGATGTGAACGACGAGTTATAAAGCGATCGTATTATTTATGGATCTGTCTTTCATGAAACTCGAAACACTTTTCAAATACCAATTGAGTCTTCCGTGAAACATAAATCGTGTAAGTATTATCCCGAAATGAATTTATATATATATATATAAAAGTTTATTTGATAGAAATTTTATCGTAATATATATTTTACATTCATTTACCTATGTGTAAAAAATTATTAAAAATAAATAAATAAATAAATAGATCGAATAACGGCACAAATATAAGGTATAATCTCGAATTAATATATTTGTCAATTAATTTATATAATATGCTTCAAAGAAATTGTTGATAAATATAATACAAATATTTTATATGGAATATATATATATATATATGTCGGAATTAAAAATGTACCACCTTTTTGATGCATAAACGTGCATGGTGGTACTATTTAAATCCCCTACCCTATAACCAAATACTTAATCTCGAATTATTATTATTTTTCTTGTTTGTTTTTATATTATTTTATAGCTTTATTAATAAAATAGAATAATAAAGCAACTTCGTTCAATTTCAAAGAGAAAGAAAATTTATCTGCGATATTTTTCTTTTTTTTTTTTATATTTTAAAATTCCATGCTTCCAAGGATAAAGAGAAAAGATGTGACAAAATAATTTTGAAAAGAATCATCATCGATCGTTTTCGGTCTGTTCGTGAATTACGAAGATTGAAACGAGACAGAGAAAAAAAGAGTAAGAGAAAGAGAAAGAGAAAGAGAAAGAGAAAGAAAGAAATAGAAAGCGTAAAAACGGAAACGACTGGCTCCAGTCGGTCGAACGGACCGTCAATATCGCGAGAAGGGAATATTCCAAAAGCTATGGGGGCTGACTACACACTGACTATACGAACAATAGCAACGTAGAGGCGTTGGCTATTGTAATACATCGATCGCGACGTATCGAAAATCGGCCTGACATTTCCGTTTGGATGATCGACTTGTCCCTGTGTTAGTATTAAAAACGATCATTTTTATAATAATAATATATCCATGACTTTTCGTTAAAATAATAACAACAACAATCAAAAGAACAAGAAGAAATTACCAACAAAAAAAAAAAAAAGAAAAGAAAATATTAAATCAATCATTTTTCGTAGTTATTTTATAATTCTTCACATTCATATTGTAAATATATTTATATAGTCTTTTTATTTATCTATTTGTATTTATTTATACGTATTCTTCTCTTTTTTTTCTCTTTTTCATATTTTAATTTATTGATTTATTTATATTTATATTATATTTTATTTATCAGTATTATTATTTACACATTATCTTTATATTATCTTTATCTTTCAATATTTATTCTGGTTATGTAGCAATGAGTAATTCCCATAAATGTTTGAATAAACAAATAAAATACACTTTTATTTCGAAACGTGTGTGTTCTCTCTTTCTATTTTAAGGTTCGTGGTAAAACACGATTAGTCTTGCCAACGAATAAGGGTCTAACCAATTCTATTTACCTTATTGTCTAATAAAAGATACCAAAATATTTCAATTTTCACGGTTTTTTTTTTTAAGAAACATCATCTTGATTTCTAAGCACGTTTGATTCGTGGTAAAACGCGATTAGTCTCTTACCAACGAGTAAATAATAATATTCTAACAAATATTATATTCCATTCTCGTTTTATCTCTGTGTAGAAAAATACAAAAATATATTTCAATTTTCGTAGATATATTTTCTATTTTCCACTATTAAAATTCTTCTTTTCCTCCTTTCCCTTTTTTTTTTTTTATTATCGTTGTTTTATTTTAAGAGGGTGGTTCTCACTTTTATGAAACATTCTCCTTTCATTCTTTTCGAGTATGTTCGGAGTTTCGCGGTAAAACGCGATTAGTCTTGGGGAACCGGCAACAAAAGGTACAACAAATTCTACTCTCGTTTTGTCCACGATTATAGGTGTTTATGGTGGTATTGGTAGGAAAAGGGGTTTCAGAAGAGACTGGAGAAGGCGTTCACTCTACTATATATATATATATATATATATTTATACATATATACCTTAGAACATAGGTGTATATGTAATATACGGTTCTTCGACGACGTCGTTGATCCTCATTGTTGCACGGGTCACAATCAATTGAAAGAGCTCCGTGTGCGCCACGTTGAATGTCCACCGATATCAAGTTTCCGGTTAAACGTCGTTCAGGTCTTGCCGGTGCAGCATGAAAGAGCTGCTTTCTCTCTCTCTCTCTCACTCTTTTTACCTATTGAAAAGCTCGGGGTCGTGTCCATACTTACATTCGACGTGCGGTTCTATGCGACAGATTACCGATCTAAAGTGTCCCCCATAGTGAAAAAGAAGAAGAAAAAGAAGAAGAAGAAAAAAAAAAGAGAGCAAAGCTGAATCCCCCCACCCCACCCTACTCTACCCTACCCAAGCGCATTTAATTTTTTTTCATACCTTTTTCTCGATATAACCGAACACGAGAAGTACTTCCTGTACGACCGAGAAGATTTTAATTTGTCTACTATTTTTTTTCTTACGTACGAATCTGAGAACGGACATTATTGTTGTTGGTTCTCGTTCTTTCATCGATAAAAACGTCAACGAATTGATTCTGACGTATTATTTGAAATCATTCTCTTTTATATCCAATTTTTTTCTTCTTCTTCTTCTTTTTCGTATTTATTATTCTCATTCGTTATTCAAGATTTTCTCAGAGTCCTTGTGTAAGATTGATTCTGAATGATCAATTCAAACACGTAATATTATTCCTTTTAACGTTACCTTCTTTTTTTCTAACACCTTTTTTGTTATTCGTCATCGAAGAGAAGAGCTTTTCCATACAAATAATAGTTTTCTGCTTTGATAAAATCAATTATGTTCGATAAAGTATTTTCTCACATTCTTTACATATTCCTATCTCTCTCCCTCCCTCTCTCTCTTTCTCTCTCAATCCGTCTGTTTTTTTCTGATTACCATATAAAGCACGTCTTGCAAAAGAAGATTCGTTTCGGCGTCATTTAAGTTTTACAAACAATTAGAGCTTGACGAATTGCATAACGATTGCTATGACGAGTAGGACGAAATGGTGGGGGCGAGGGAGAGGAGGAGGGGGGGGGAAAGATGAAGATTCTCGGTTATTTTGAACCGCACGATCTCTCTTAAAATGATTTAAATTGAAGAAGAGTGAAAGTAAGAGTGAAATAGAACGAGAACCAGAATCGGAAGAAAAAGAAGAATAAGAAAAAGAAGAAGAGAAGATGGTGGATAAAGGGCAAGGGGAGTGAGTAAGGAAGCAAAAACGTGCATTTCTCGAATCGATCTGAATTGCAGTAGATCGAATGGAATCGGCGTGCCGGTATCGAGTAAAAAATGACTACGCCAGAAGCGATCTGCTAAAGATCCGTCCGTTTCTTGCTACTGGAGTTCTAACAAGCTCCATTTTTCGTAGCAAATGGTACATCAATCATTCATGAAACGGTTTAATCGCTCGAGCGGCATTCAGAAATCGCGACTTTCACGGAATACCCATCGTAATCTCGATCATATTCTTCGAGAATACGACGTGGATGGATTATCTTCGATGGTAAAGCTTCTCTTTCATTCTTAATGTTATTCCCATCACTATATCTCTATCTCTTTCTCATGGTTTATTTCATTTTATTATATCATTTAATGAACGATCTTCTTTTTTACCCCTCCTCTCCCCCCCCACCTCTACGCCACCGTCCCTACCGTGTAGAGAAAATTCAATTTAAACTTGACGAAATAATTTCAATTTATTTTAATAAACACAGAGTATTGATAAAATACACTCTCATTTTATCTCGAGCGTGCTTTTATTATTTTTTTCTTGTCGCTTTTTATATTATAAAGGAATAAAAACAAATATATGTTTTTGTGATTATATTTTTCATTTAACACGGTTGTTTCGCATTAAATTTGTCTAATAAGAAAAATATTGAAATCTCGATTAATAAAATTGCTAAATGCATAAACTACGTACTTATTCTATATTAATAAATATAAATATTTTTAAATTGAAAAATATTGACATTTTATATAAAATGTATCTATTATAAAGGGAATAAAAATCTATAATTATTTATCGGTTATACTTATAATACGATAGATATACAATATAATCATATTAAAAAATAAAAAAGAAAGGTTTATAATTTTTCATGAAGACGTACCTAGATACGAACTATATAAAGCTGGGAATGTAAATCCTTATGGTATACGATGTCGACCCTAGAATTCGAATGGGAGAACTCTTAGAATGGAGTTACGGAAAAGGTAAGTCATATATATATATGTACATATGTATGCATGATGCATGCATGTATATAAGAATGTATATAAATGAATATATGTATGTATTTGTATATGTATGAATGTATGTATGGAGATTCTGCATCTCTGGCATTTTCCACCGACAATTCGTGTTACATACTATGTTCATTGATTTGTACAATATCGTTCCTACCTGTATCTGCTTATCGGTAAATCGACACATAAAAGGAATCGTGAACATAAAGTATGCCTTCGCACGTTTTACCTTATATGGAAATTAGCAGCTAGTACAGGATGTATCGCTTAACGTGATCAGCAAGCATAGATCCTTCGTGAATGGTCCTATGAGAGAAATAAAAAAAAAGAAATAAAAAAATACTAAAATAAGAGAAAAGAAACAAAAACAAGATAAGAATGAGAAGAAAGAATATATGTATTATATGCATGTATGTTTTGTAAATATACCTGCTATGGCCTTGGCCTCAAATAATTTACTATTACCAATAAGAGAGAGAGAGAGAGAGAGGAATAGATAGTCTCGGATATATAAATCAAAATGTACAACTTAATTAAAAGTTATAAATTGGATAAATCTTATCAAATTTATTCGTACGTTACAATAAAAAATATGTTTCTCTGGTGTTTCCTATATTTTTGTGAAATTTTTTAATGACAATACAGTCATTAAATTGAAACTAATCTTATAGACATTTCTATTCATAAATATCTTACGAAAGCTTTTAACGACTTTAATGATTCACTTACGAATGTAGTAATGATCAAAGAAAAAACAAAAAGATCACGAATTTTTCAATGTCGTAATAATAATTTGACTGACATTTATCGTAAACAACAACAACAACAACAACAACGAAAAAAGAAAAAGAAATCTTCGTTAATAAATGAAGAAAAATTTCGGTAAAATTTAAAGATATTCTTCCTACTTGATCATTCCGTTCATCAACGCATACATTACCGTTTCATCGAAATTTCCGGTAGCCATAATCGTCAGGCATGTAGCAACGCTCAAACTATTACCGCTTCTATCGTTGCTTTGATCTAACGACGACCATGAAATACCATCTAATGTCGACAGAGAGAGAGAGAGAGAGAGAGAAGAAGAGAGGGAGGGTTAAGGGAATATAGAAATAGTGAGAAAGGTAAAATAAATTAAAATTCTTTAGGTATCGTTAACGACTACGATTCTTAAATAAATCAATCTTATCGATCTCTTATCCGATTTTTTATTCCACGACTGATCGCACCGATATTTGTTTATTTTTTTTGTTTGTTAACCCGACGAAATGAAAACCTCGCCTGTTGTATTTTTATTATGTTTGATATTTTTTTTTTATTTTTTTTTATTTTATATATATATATAACATTTAATTTAAACTCATTACGCGCGCAAACGGTAATAGAATTTTGCTATAAATAAGAAACTTAAAGAGAAGAAGATTCTTCGCAACGTTTAAATCGAAACTTCATTACGAGGGATTTCATCCTTGATTTCTTTTTTTCTTTTCTCTTCTTCTTTTTTTTTTTTTTTCATCTCTCGTATAAAGAACCCCGTAGAGCGTACTCCATCTGAACAGAAAGAAGAAGAAGAGGAGAAGAAGAAGAAGAGGAGGAGGAGGATGAGGAGGAGGAGGAGGAGGAGGAGAAACAGATAGAATAAGTAAAATAAGAATAAGAAAATGAATAAAGGAAGGTAAAGTGGAGAAAATTTGCGTTTACAGAGGAAATTTCGAAGAAAGTAAAAAGGGAAAGGAATAGAAAAAGAAAAAGAAAGAAAGAAAGAAAGAAAGAAAGAAAGTAAGTAAGTAAGGAAGGAAGGAAGGAAGGAAGGAAGGATGGTAAAGAATGGGAGTAAGGGTGGGGTGAGGGGGTAACAGTGAAGGGTAGAAGGAGGATATAAACGCTGCCAGCATTTTCGTCCTCGAATCGTTTCGTCCCTTTGTGAATAAAGGGAACCTTTGGTAAGAGAGATCAGTACTACTACACGACATCGTGTGTAGTAGAAAAGTACCGTAACCGGTCCCATCCTTCTTCCCTAACTCGCCTCCCAGTTTTCCAGAATAACGTAGCCCGAGGCCTATATTAATATTCCACTTTCATGTCGCGTTTCCGTGAAATACGTTTTTATTCCCCCTGCCCCCTGCCCCCCCCCTTCACCATCTATCTATACGCGTTCCTTTGAATTAGTACACAATACCACATGTAATATGCTTCTCGAAGTTTATCAAACGATATGGAATTATAAACGAAAGAATGAGATAGTTAGTATTTAATAGAGACAAAAAAAAAATGAAAAGGAAATTTAATAGGAAATTAAAAAAAAGTACTATGGCGGGGGGGGGGAAAGAATTATTTGAAATTTTTTGTGGTAATGTGGAGATCGTGTACTTGACTTTATTTGACCATTTAATATTTCCGATTGTTCATTTTGATTAACGAAACGTGGCAGGGGGAGGGAATTAAGGAAGTTTCGATTATTTTCTCGGTGGGGTTCGATATATTTTGTGGTTTTCTTTTTTTTTTCTTAGGGAAGAGGGACTGGTTTATTTTTGTGTTTGTTTTTGCGATAAATTTTGGTTGCAAGAAGGGATACACAAGGTAGATTAGTTAGTTTTTGTTGATTTTCTTTTTCGATGGTAAATTTTCGATTTGGAACGGGATCAGGAAAGATTTGTGATCGTTAAAGAACGAGCAACCACGTGCGACTCAATGAATCTCCTTAAGAAGTCCTCCACTTCCTTCTTCCACCCTTAGTGTTAGGAAGTACCCACTCTAATTTGCGGCATCCTTTACTCTCTCTCTCTCACTCTTTCATTCCCGTTTTTCCGTCTTCTCTTGGAGTCGTCTTCAGAAAATCTCCGACGAAATACGATCGTTTCTAAGCCGACTCTCTTTTTGTTCCCCGCCCATTTCACGTAGTTATTTTTGAAAATAATTATCGTCCTATCAGCGTGCAAGAAATTCTTCGAGATCCTACGGGAAGAAAGAGAGAGAGAGAGAGAGAGAGAGAGAGAAAAAACCAAAAAAAAAAAAGAATGAATTTTCGTCCCGGGTTATATAAATCCTATTATCAAAATAAATTTATTATTTCAAAATGATAAAAAAAGAAAAAATTATTTCGTACGTTAAAATAATGAAAGCAAAAGATCACGAGCGACGATAAGATTTCGATTAGAATAATATTGGATATGTGGGATGGGGAATGGGGACTTGGATGTGAGGGGGTAGGGGTAGGGGGAAGGGGCTAGGGAATCAGTTGAAAGGCATTCGACACACGCGTCGTAGAATCGTCGGGTTGCGAAGAAAAATCCATCGCGTATTCCCCCGTCCCCCTATTCCAGCACCATCAAATTTTACCGAGATCGAGAAGTTATGATTCGCTAACGCGCCGATTTGTTTGTTTGTGGAAAGGGAAAAATTTACATTTCCCGGGAGCTTGATTTGAATAATTCCGGGGACGTGTAGGGATACCGAATGCGAAAGAGAAAGAAAATAGGAGAAAAGAAAAAGGTGGCAAATAGAAAGAAAAGAAATAAAAATACAGGACACACACACACAGATATAGAAGAAAATGAAGGACGATGTGCTTCGTATCTGTTTGGGGGTGTGTTGGATATCCATGAACGAAGAACACGATATTCGTTTTATGCATTTTTCCGTGAACTGGCGTTTCTGGCAGGTAGACGACTGGTATACACAACCAAACCCAACTGTCTACCGATGGCCTTTTATATGGCAAAAAAAAAAAAAAAAGAAGAAGCAATGGACAACGGGGACCTATATATTCGTATATTTCCTTGCGATTTCTCGATGTCGACAAAATCTTCTCCCCCACACACCCCCGTCCACACCCCACCCTCTTCGCACCTCACTCCTTTTCTCTCTACAATTCCTACCAGATATATATACCAAAAGCAAGAACGTTGGGAATAGCATGCCGGAAAAATCCCCTACGTAAATCAAATCGTTGTAAAGCAAGCGTTGCCACTCCATGACGGATTATATTTTGCATCGGTCTGCTTTGAAAATGTTTACAACGCCAGAAACCCTCTATCAGTTTACACACGTACGTATAAACATAACATACATGCACTGGTACGTCGAGTAATACGCGTATATATTGGTTGAAGCAGTAAATAGGTGAGAAAAACGATCGAAAGCCAGCTGTGAATTTGTTTCTTTTTTTTTTTCTCTATCTCTATTTCTATCTATCTATCTATCTATCTATCTATCTACCTATCTATCTATCTATTTCTCTTGCTCATAAGCACGTCGTTTACGAAAAGATTTACGAGTCGTACCTTTAACCATTTGGTATACACCGAACAACCCTTCGTACTTTTACGTACGCGTACATACATACTTAGTAACGTGTGGGTTGATGGTTTTTCCTTTTTCTTTTGTTTTTTTTTCGTTTCAGGTGTATGTGTGAAGTGGTCAAATTCTCGACGTTTCATTCTTTTTTGTTCTTTTCGACAGAACCGAAAAAAAATTTCGAAACTTCTTGCTTCGTTCGTGCGGAGTAGTAAACATTGGTTCGCAGATGCAACCGACCACCCTCTCTCTCTCTCTCTCTCTCTCTTCGAATGTAACTTCGAATGAAATGAAATAAAATAAAATGGATAGAAGAAAAAAGAAAAGCTAGATTTTTACCCCGAAGGTTCGGAAAACTGGTCGTCGTACGGTAGATACGTTAACGCAGTTGCAGAGTTACCATATACGACAGACCAATAGGTAGTAGACTACGCTACGAGTTTTCGTGAAATAGATGTTTTTATTTGCCGATGCGGGTAAATAGCCGTACACGTACTTCTTACTCACTACTCTCAACAAATACCCTACGACAAACATAAAATGCATTAGACCAGAATTTTTCCTTTTTTTCTCTCTTTTTTCCTTTTTTTGCTTCTTATCAAGTTAACCGAGTTAGTGATCATCGGGCCATCTCTTTCTCGTGATTTCTTCTTTTTTTTTTTTTTCTTTATTCAAACTAAACCAACGTAACATCTTCGTAACGAGATCTTCCTTCCTGATTTTTATTCGTTACTTTTTTCTCTTCAATTAATTATTCTACCGATTAGAGTCTGACACGTTGAAAATTATTTTCAAAGTGTATTCAAATACTACTAATACAAATTATTATAGTTATTTGACAAATAAATCGTATCTCGGTGTTCATTTTTTATTTTTCTTTACAGATATCCTGTTTTTATTCATAAATTTACATAACGATAGGAAACTTTTAAAATGATACACGTGTATTACGTGGATTCGGAAAAAAAGTAAGGAAAAATCAAACAATAAGATATTACCGATATATCACGTAATTTTTCGATTGGTGTTGTTCCTTTTTTACGAAATTATTCTCTCTCGCGAGAGAATGGGAGAAAAAAGTAGAGAAAGAAGTTTCAGGACAAATTCTTTTATAAAGGATTTCGGTAACCGGATATTTTTATACGTTCGATTATCCTACTTACTTCTCTAAAAGGAACTTTTTAAAAACTGCAATCGCGGAAAAACGTTGACGTTTAAAAATCGCAAAGCAAATCGATTCGTTTGATCCCTTCTGTCATTTAATCACCGACCACCACTATTACCCATCTGTACACCATGAATCCTGACTCCTCCTTCTCGCCGATCTCTCCGACGAGAGCCAATTAATCCCCACCCCCACCCCATTAAATTCTTACTCCTACATTTAATTAAAACTTCTTTTTTTCTCTTTCTCTCTCTCTCTCTCTTGCTTCGCTATTTCTAACCGGCCAACAGCAGCCTCAGGATCTTCTCGCCAACCGTTGGTGGCTACGAACAAAAAAAAAGAAAAAGAAAAAGAATTAGCAAAAGAGACATGACTTCTTCATGCGAAACTAAAACTGCGAATTTATTTGACCAGGATATTTTCTATTTTTATTTTTTTCTTCGTTTCTTTTTTTTCTTTTCTGTGCTTAAGAAAGAAATATTTTAAACGGTTTATAATTAAAACTTGAACGGTACCGCGGTCCCGCGTAAAATTAACTACGAATTTTTTATTTTTTTTTTGTTTTGTTTAAAGAAATAAAATATGTTTAGAAGTATTTATATTTGTGCAATGTTAATGTTATAATTAAAAACGTTCGAAAAGTTAGAAAAGCACGTTTGAAACTGTTATAACTGTTTGAATTAGACATGAATAATATTAATTTAATTCGTGTCCAACGAAATATATATTACGATGATAAACAAGAAAATTAATATGCAAATAAAATAAAGTTAAATAAACATGTTTTGTATCAAATGTAAGTTAAGGGTTATTCAAGTTTACGAAAAGAATGGAAAAAGAAAGAAAGAGACTATCGGGTTTTAGAAATGGTTAAGGATTTATGATAGAAAAGCTGAAGTAAATCGAACCTTTGGTAAAAGTCGAAGGATCTTAAAGTCTCGAAGGAGAATGT
Source organism: Polistes canadensis (assembly GCF_001313835.1). Classification (NCBI taxonomy): domain Eukaryota; kingdom Metazoa; phylum Arthropoda; class Insecta; order Hymenoptera; family Vespidae; genus Polistes; species Polistes canadensis. The sequence goes on along the minus strand of NW_014569629.1, from coordinate 560,497 downwards.
ACTACGAGAGAGTGACTGGAGACTCTCGAAAAGTCTCTCTCAGTAATCCCCTTCACGTGAAAGTCATGAAATTTTAGCGATACTCGAAGACGACGTGTATCTCTTTCTACTTCTTTTTCCCCTCCCCCCACCCCCCTTTTTCATTTTTTTTCTTTCTCTTATTCGGCCTGTCTTTTTCTCTTTTCTTTCCTATTGCAAAAATAACGCGACCGATAGCACGTTATCCAACCTAAGGAATATCTTATCTCGATAAAAAACATTTCTACGCTGCTGCTGTTGCTGCTGCTCCTTCTACCTGCTTTATTTATGATCCTTAAACAACGAAGTATCACCGGGCGCAAAGATTAAATGATGTACGGTCGAAACGTTACTACATTATGGATGAGAACGAGAAGGATGCTGCTGCAGGAGGCCGAACCCCCCTCTAACATTGGATGAACTTCTTCTTTTTCCTCCTCCCGCCCTCTCCACCCTTTCTCTCTCTCTTCTCTCTCTCTCTCTCTCTCTCTCTCTCTCTCTCTCATTCATCCAGTTATAATATATTTATTTGTCGACGATAATTCACAATTTTCCTGTCGGACTAACTCCGCTCCGGTTTGGTAAGTAGGTATCGTGACCAAGAGTAGAAAGAAACATTTCTTCTACTCACGCACCCTATCCCCTCCTTCCCCCCCCACCCACCGCTTCTCTCTCATACTCTCTCACTCTTTCTTTCTCTCTCTCTCTCAATTTCTTTTTATTTATTTTTTCGTTTTGGTCGCGCATCTCTTACGTAGAGATTCATAATTCTCGTAGCGTTTCCCTTTGAAATACTTCACGGAGGAGGGATTCTCCTCCGAGTCGAAAGTTGCTCCCTTTACGTCCATGATGTGTCCCTTCTTCCCTGCTAAGAAATCTTCTTCTTCTTCTTTTTCTTCTTTCTTACCATCGTCCCGACGCAACTCCCCACAAAATTCAACGTTCGTTAAAGAACGCGCAGAGAATTTCTTCCCTACGTTTCTTTCTTTCTTCAATATATTTTCTTTTCCCCTTTTCTACTTCTTTTTCTTTTTTCTTTTTTGTTCTTTCCTTTCTTTCTTTTGTCTAATCTATGAGGGATGACAAGATACTAATTCTCTCCCATTCTCGTTCGTTTAAAAGTTAATCGAATGGGCATTCTTTTATGAGGAATAGCAGTATTCTTAGAAATAGAATTAGATGGAACAAAAAAAATAAAAACGATAGCGGAAGGGTTTGGTCTCCTTTCGGAATGAAAATAAAGAAAGAGAAAGATATAAGATTCGTGGTTGTTCGTGCAAAGTTCGACAGTCGAAACGCGATGTAAGATTCCAATTTCCCCTCACCTCTTCTTCCTTCTTCTTCTTATTCTTTTTCTTCTCCTTTTCTCAACGTCGCATCGTCGTCTCAAAGGTATCCCCCTTTTGCAAGGAGGGAAAGATTTATTCTGTCTCTTTCTATCTAACGTACAAGCGTCGACTGCGTAAGTAGTACGAGAAAAGGGCTACCCGCTCAGGAATGAAGAAAGAAAAGAGGAATAAAAGAAGAAGGAAAGAAAAGAGTAAGAAGGTCTGAGAGACAGGTGCATCCTTCTCGACGCAAGGTGTGAGAGATCGCACCCATCTTCCATCTCTTTCTTTCTTTCTTTATTTCTTTTTCTTGCTCGCTTTCCTTTTATTTTTTCTTCTTTTTTTTTCCATCCTTCTTTCTGTCTCTCTCTCTCTCTCTCTTTCTGTTTCACTCTCTCTCTCTTTCTTCTTCGTCGCTCATATTCTTCGTTCTTTATCCCCCCCCGTATTACCATACCTCTGAATATTCTAATTATCTGCTCTATTAAAATACATACCGCGCGATGACACTATCTATTCTAATTATCTCTACCTCATCGTTACTCATTTTCTTTCTCCGATCATTCCGAGTACGGTCGTCTATTTTTCCTTTTTCCCTTCATTTTTTGGTCTCTTTTTTCATTCTGTAATCTTATTTATTTGCATTATTCAACATATAGTCTTGGTACAAAAGTTCGGTATATCTGTTGCAGACAAAAATGTGGATTCGTGTTGTCGTCGTAAAAATTATTATTACAAAATATCGGATAGTTCGTCATAAAAAAATAATAAAAAAATCTTCTCTCTCTGTCTCTCTCGTTAATATTTTGTATGCATTTTTATGAATTCAGTTCGCTGCAACGCTGTAGTCCCACAAGGAACGTACGAGTTTGTTAGAATCATTATATAAAAACAAAAAAAAACAAAGAAAAGAAAAAAAGTATCAAATAATTCAGCGTACAATTGTCTTGTAAAAAAAAAAAAGAAAACAAATATGATATAATAAATCTCTCTTTAGAGTTCTTTCATTTTCTTAAACCTTTTAACTTTTTCGCTATATTATGTACTTAATTTTCTGCGATAATAATTACACAAAGGAAATACACAAGTGTCGTTAGTTAAGATTATTATCAATGGAATCACAGATAATTTATTATAAAAAAGTTTGTTATATAAAGAAAAAAAAAAATAAATAAAATACATTATCTTCGTCTATCTCTTTAACTTCGTCTCTCGCAACGATTTTAGTTGCACATTTATGCACTCGATTTAGTAATCACTCGTGTGTCGCGCACTAAGATTATTAACAGAGAGAGAAAAACAAAATAAATAATAATTTATTATACAAAATTTATTATATACAAAAATAGAAAACGAACACAAAAATATATTATCTATCTCCCTCTTCCTCTCTCTCTCTCTCTCTCTCTTTTTCCAACCTTTTAGGTGTACTTCTATGCACTCACAAGTTTTCTGCAGTAGTAGTCACACGAAAAAGGGACATCACGAAAAGGGACACGCGAGTGTCGTGCGCCTGTGTGTTAGTGCTGCCACTCAGTGGTAGGGGAAGCAACGATTGGACGCCAGCACCAGCACCACCACCACCACCACCACTACCTACCAGCACCATAACCACCACCACCACCACCACCACCATCACCACCACCACCAACGCCACCGCCGCCGGTTCTGCAGCCGCCGTTTTTGCCGCCGACGACGCCGTTCTGCTCTCCTCGCCAAGTTAGAAGCCGATGAGATCCATCTCGTCAGTTGCGCGGCGGACAGCGTTCAGTGTGTTGCGCTTCGCGAGTGATGCACCTGCATTAGGTGATTGCTAACTTTATTTCCTATCTTCTCAATCTATCTATCTATCTATCTCTATCTATCTATCTTTATCTCTGTTTATTTTAATTTAACGATTAATTTTAACTCGTCGATATACGATGTGACTGTTTTCCGCGACAAGTTTATTTTCAAATTTGAAAATAATATCAGAGAAAAGATTAATTGGAAAATTTATCGAGATAATAAAAAGTTGATAAAAGAATAAGAAGAATAAGAAGAAGTAAGGAGAAAATAAAAATGTTTATAATGGTGTATGTGAAAGATTATTTCGTTGGACCGTTATTAAATAGAAAAGAGGGACAAGAATAAAGCTACGTTGGCAGCTTAGTAGTGTAGAAAAAATATAGTTTATAAAATAGAAAAGAAGAGGAAGAAGAAGAAGAAAGAAAAAAAAAGGGAAAAAAAGAGAAAAGATAGAGAAAAATCTCTATTATAAAAGAGTAGGTGGATGATGTGATACTACTAACAAAGGGAGAAGAAGAACAAGAAGCATAGGGATCGTTCGTTAGTTCCGATCGAGCAAGAACTCTTTTTATCGTGTGTTTTTCTTCTTGTTATTTTTTTTTTTTTCCTTCCGCGCGTGATTTTACAACGACGACGCGCCGGTTGGGAAGCAAGCAGCGAATGGATCGGTTGCGGTGAGGAGGAGGAGGAGGAGGTGAAGGAGAAGGAGGAGGAGGAGGAGAAGAAGGAGGTGGAGGAGATTGGTGACCCACGGGAGGAATAGTAGCTAGCTAGCTAGCTAACTAGCACTCTCTCTTTTTCTCTTCTCCCGTTCATTTTCTTTGAATACTTGAGATAGAATAAGAGCGTATATATACACACACACACGAGCAAGTGCGATCCACCGGAAGTGTAAACAATCTGAACGGTAGGCACTGGCACGCCTGGGCGCATCTTGCCTCGCCTAGTATCTCGTCCTCGTCGTTATAGTAATAATAATAGTAGTAGTAGTAGTAAATAGTACCAGTTGGAAGTTAAGGTTGCGTCGTCGTGCACGGTGCATGGGCGTTCGCGCGTTCACGAACGGAGGAGGAGGAAGAAGAAGAAGAAAAGAAGAGGAGGAGAGGAGAGCCTCGGCTCGAACATGACTCGGTCGGCGATCCTCGTCGTCGTCGTGTGATGAGACGAGGAGTGCCCGGTGGAGAGGGCAGGGAGTACGACATCGGTACCGACCTACGAGGAGGAGGAGGAGGAGGAGGAAGAATAAGAATAAGAAGTGGAGGAAGGGAAAGGGATAAAAAGCGAAAGACGGAAATAGTGGAGGAGAAGGGGTCGCTAAGATGCGTCGAAGAACTCAGGGCTGCTACAAGCAGCATTTCTACAAGAACAATAAGAAGAAAAATGACCACCCTTACTATTATCTCTTGCTGGTCATAGTACTTTGCTGCCAGCGGTACAACCACGTGCTCGCCGTGACCAGCGAGCTGCCGCCTAGACTCGACATTCCCGAGTATTGTTCTTGGGATTCAAGGCAGGACGGAACTCTTACTTGCATTCATCGCTATCCAAGCAACGATTCCTTCCGCACTAACTTTTCTCAAGCAACGAGCGAATACGTGACCTCGGTTAACGTTATATGCGAGGACACCGAGCCCGAGTCGATGTTCGATCCCGCCCTCGAGGGCGGCGTCCTCAACGTCGACGGTCTTTTACATTTATGGCGACTACGTTCGTTAAAATTAATCGGTTGCAAGTTAACCCATTGGCCGGCCAAGATTCTCGGTGGTTTGAGAGATTTAAGAAATCTTACGGTGAGAACGTCGATCGGACGAAAGACTAAATATAGTTTGGAATTGGAAAGTGGGGCCTTCGATTCAACACCGCAGATCGAGAAGATGGATCTTTCGTCGAATAATATTTGGCAAATACCGGAATATCTGTTTTGTCCGTTGACGAATCTTGTAACGCTCAATGTCTCTTGGAATACGTTGAAGGATATCGCTGAATTGGGATTTAGGGATGTCAACGAGAGATACTCGAACCGTCAACACGAATCAACACCCACGCCATTTCCTTGCTCCCTTGACATGCAGTCATTGGATGCTTCGAACAATCAAATATCCGTACTGCCAGCCTACGGTTTCTCCTCGCTGAAACGTCTAAGGATTCTCAACCTGTCGAATAACGCGATCTCCATGGTGGCAGACGAAGCGCTTCACGGATTGAGATCTCTCGAGACCTTCGATCTGTCCGGCAACCGAATAGTAGCTCTACCGACGGATATGTTCCGGGACGCTACCAAATCCCTGAAGGAGTTGAGATTGCAAAATAATTCTATCAGCGCGCTATCGCCGGGTCTCGTAGCCGATATGAATCAGCTCGTTGCTCTGGACTTGTCGAGAAACGTATTGACGAGTACCTGGCTCAATTCGGCAACCTTCTCGGGCTTGATTCGTTTGGTTCTCTTGAACCTTTCTCACAATCGAATCACCAGGCTCGATCCGGAACTATTCAAAGACCTTTACACGTTACAAATCTTAAATCTACAGCACAACGAAATCGAAACGATACCTGCCGATACATTTTCACCTATGAGCAACCTTCACACCCTCGAACTCACGCACAATCGGTTGACCTACTTGGACGCTTATTCCCTCAACGGCTTATATGCTCTCTCACTTCTTGCATTGGATTCAAATATGCTCGAGGGAATACATCCTGACGCTTTCAGGAACTGTTCGAGCATGCAGGATCTTAATCTCTCGGGTAACAACTTGGACAACGTGCCGGTCGCGGTAAAGGACATGCGGATGCTGAAGACCCTCGATCTCGGTGAAAATCAAATTAGAAGTCTCAGTAAGCCTGGCTTCCGCGGTATGTCGAGTCTCTACGGGTTGAGAATGATCGGGAACGAGATCACGAATGTCACGTGCGAGGATCTTACGGAACTACCGGCCCTGCAAATCCTAAATTTGGCCAGAAATAGAATCGAGTTCGTTGAGGACGGCGTGTTCTCCGCGAATCCAGCCTTACAAGCGATACGACTCGACAGCAACTTATTGCAGGACGTGTCCTCGATTTTCGCGGGTGCGCCGGGTCTCCTGTGGCTTAACATGTCCGACAACATGATCGCGAACTTCGACTACAAGTATTTGCCGGAGAAATTACAGTGGATGGATCTACATAAGAATTTTATCTCGGACCTGGGAATCGCGCCACCGGGTATGAGACTGCAAACGCTCGACGTCTCCTTCAACCAACTTACGAGGATATATTCGAGTTCCATACCGGATTCCATCGAGTTGCTCTTCGTCAACGACAATCTCATACATACGGTCGAGCCTCAGACCTTTTTCGGTAAGACCAATTTGACCCGAGTCGATCTCTATGCGAATCAAATCGTCAAGATGAATCTCTCGGCTCTCCAATTAACTCAAGTACCCGAAACCCGGCAACTTCCCGAATTTTACATCGGTGGTAATCCGTTTATATGCGACTGCACGACCGAATGGTTGCAGCGAATCAATACCTTGTCGTTGAGACAACATCCCCGAGTGATGGATCTCGAGTCGGTTTATTGCCGATTACCGTACGATCGTCGCAAGTCGTTCATACCGTTGCTCGAGGCGAAACCTTCGCAATTTCTCTGCACGTACAAGGCACATTGCTTCGCGCTCTGTCATTGTTGCGATTTCGACGCTTGCGATTGCGAGATGACGTGCCCAACGAATTGCACGTGCTACCACGATCAGTCTTGGTCCGCGAACGTCGTAGATTGTTCGAGCTCGGGTTACAAAACTCTACCCGGTCGATTGCCAATGGATGCAACGGAAGTCTACCTCGATGGTAACAACTTTGGCGAGTTAAATTCCCACTCGTTCATCGGCCGTAAGAATCTCGAGATATTGTACGCGAACGACAGCAACATAATCGCGATCCGTAACCACACGTTCAGCGGACTGAAGAGATTGCTGGTGCTCCATCTGGAAAACAACAAGATAAGCGTGCTCAACGGCGTTGAATTGATGCCGTTGGAGAATCTAAAGGAACTCTACCTGCAGAACAACCTTCTAACGTATATCGACAACGGTACGTTCCTGCCGTTACGTCAGTTGGAAGTCCTCAGATTGGAAAGGAATCGTCTCGGTACATTTGCCCTGTGGCAACTCGGTCAGAATCCCTATCTCGTGGACGTAGGTTTATCGAGCAATCCCTGGAGCTGCGAGTGTTCTTATTTGGAGCGTGCTCGCGAGTGGATGTCACGGAATCGCGAGAAGATCGTCGACTGGCCGAGCGTTAGCTGTTCTCTCGGTATACCGATTACATTGCCGGCGAACGGATCGGCCGTAAATTGCGCGGCATTAACCGGCGGTGGGACTAACACGGCGATCGAGACCCGACCGCTCGAGGCTTATCTGCCCCTATTACTGGCCAGCGCTTTGTTGATCTTCGCCATGGTGGCTTTAGTCTGCGGGGCTTTCAGACACCGGCGTACTCTGAGGACATGGGCTGCCAGTAGATGCGGACTACGTGCTTGTTACAAGACCGCGGCTTTCGAGGATCAGGAGAAGCCCTTCGACGCGTATATCTCCTATTCGGCGGTGGACGAGGCCTTCGTCTCGACGATACTCGTGCCCGGTCTCGAGAGCTCTTATCGATTGTGCCTACACTATCGAGATCTCGGTGCTGGGAGCAACGTCGCCGATGCCGTCGCCGAGGCAGCCGACTCCTCGCGGCGCACCATTCTCGTATTATCGAAGAACTTTTTGCGCGGCGAGTGGGCGAGATTCGAATTCAAGGCGGCCCTGAGGGACGCCCTCAAAGGGAAGGGTCGCTCGGTGATATTACTCCTCGTGGGCGGTGTTTGCCAGCGCGATCTCGACGCCGATCTCAAAAAGAGAATCTCCTCGCACACCGTCCTGGTATGGGGAGACAAGATGTTTTGGGAGAAGCTAAGGTTCGCCATGCCGGACGTCTCTTTGCTTTCTGTTTTGGAGAGACCCCTGCCGTTACCGCCCCCGCCCCCGCCGCCGCCCCTACCACTGCCACACATACTGCCCTCGGCGCACCATCAATGGACGTAGACCCGTCGCCGCCACCGTTGCCGCCACCGTTGCCGCCACCACCGTCGTCCTCCTTCTCTTAGGTAAGCTCTCTCCACCCACCCTCCCTTTCATACCCCCTCATATCCCTTCTCTCTTCCTCGGAAATACCCACGAATTACGATTTGCGATTGACTGTGCGAAAGACAGACAGAGAGAGAGAGAGAGAGAGAGAGAGAGAGAGAGAGAGAGAGAGAGAGAGCTTAACATTTATTTTACACTCTACTATGACAACATTAACGAATGCGACGATACTAGAAAAATCATCTAAAATAATAAAAAGAAAGAAAAGGAGAGAAAATATATTATGTATGTGATGTCTGCTAGTCAGCTTATTACAATCGCGTTTCAACTTTTGTTAACGCGCGTTCACCTGTCTTCGCATTTTCTCTTTTTCTATCTTTCTTCACAGAACATCGCACCCCGGCATAATTGTTCCGATCTAAAACGTACATCATTTATAAATGACAAGCTAACAAGATCGTAGAGCTGTGCCATTTAACATTAGGTACTAACTATACTCTGATTTAACGTCGACACATTTCGCGCCATTGTTCGATCAGTTCGAACATGAATGGGGGTGATTCCGTGACAGGGACATAACGCACGCGCGGAAACATATGGCTCGAGGAGGAACAAACTAAACGAGAATAGAAAGAATCCGGACGACAGTTGAAATATATTCTCTTTGATAGAAAATTAGAAACGTTTCGTCGGTGCGTCCACGGTACAATTACACGCTTGCGTGAGTGTACGCGTTACTCGCATTAAATTCCCCCCACCCTACCCCCTTAATCGTACTCAAAATCATCTAACGATTCGTTATAACGAAAAAGTTGCCTTTATCGAGTACCACACCAAGAGAGATTAAATACACGTGTGCGTATGTATATATGTGTATTCCGTGTGTGTTGAAAACGAGAGAGAGAGAGAGAGAGAGAGAGAGATCATTTCCGGTACGTTTTGTGCGACATTTACGTAACCATCGTCACGAAGTCATATCGAATATGTGACACGGTAGCTGGTTAAATTTTCATGAAATTCGTATACGTGTGCGAGTATGAATATGTGTGTGTGTGTGTGTGTGTGATGAGTTATATATATATATATACGTGTATGACCACTTGGTACAAGCCATGTAACAGTTCTCGAATGAAATGAATTGAAACAAATTATTTTAAAGTTAATGCAAATTCCAAATGCGTGAGAGCTCTCTCTCTCTCTCTCTCTCTATCTCTCTGCGTAGCGTATAGCGTTAACGTGATTTATTTTAAAGAAAAAGAGAGAGAGAGAGAGAGAGAGAGAGCGAGAGTGAGATTATGTGAGAGAGAAAGAGAAAAAGAGATTGCGATGAATCGATGGTGGTGTTTCCTGAGCGCCGCCCTCGCGAACAAAATTTTTCTTTGAAAATATAACGCGTGTACAAATATGTTGTACATACATAATATGTGTACAAGCGAACGAACGAACGAACGAACGAACAAGCGAGCGTGCGAGTAAATGAACAAACGAACCTACGAACGAACGAACGAACGTTATATATACATATATACAACACACCATAGATAAAATCCTTCTGTTTGCTCTCTCGAGATCGACAGGTTTCCTCGAGTGTTGTTCATTCTTAACAAACTCCCCCTTACACCACCATACCCCCGATTCATCTTTGACCGAACTACCGAGAAAGAGTTCGGAAATTATAAATAAAATATTCTGCGATAGGTGCAATTTGTTGTAAGAAAGAATTACGAACATTGTATATACAATTCTGTACATATGAAAGAGAGAAAAAAAGAAAAAAGAAAAAAAAAAAAGAAAAAAAAAAAAGAAGAAAAATCAAGAACACGCTATTGTGTAAAATAATAATTTATTCGTTATTTCATAAAAAAAATCTACCTGTGTTATTATTTATTTTCTATACATTCATCAATCTTCTTCCGGTCACAATCTCTCCTCTCTCCCATGCATATCTCATCCTTTTCCTATTTCAGCCTTAAATCTTTTTTTTTTTTCTTTTGATTCCACTTTAAAAAGTTCATTCATTCGGATATATTATAAGTTTAATAATATCTAGATATCTATAGTAGAAAAAAAAAAAAAAACAGAAAAAAGTTATTTAAAGTGTTTATGTTAACTTTCTTCGAGTTATTTGAGTATATTCTTGAAAGAAAAGTCGAATTTTTGTTTAAATCGATTCGCGAGATATTAAAAGATAATCTTCGGGACGCGAACGAACGAACTAATAAGAGGAAACGATCAAGTAAAGTGTAAAGTAAAGTAAAGTAAAGGTAAAGAAAAGAAAATAAAATAAAAGGAAAAATAAAAATAAAATGGAAATAATCGAGTTTGAAAGTGGTAGGCGTGTAGGATCTTTTAGAAAGGACTTTAACTCTTAAGTCTCGAGTGGGTATATCGGGGTGACGCGGCAGGGGTTTGTAGAAAAGTAGATGGGTTGAGGATAAGGGTGTGGGGGGGGGTGATAAGGGAGATGGGTAAGGGGTGAGTGGACGAGGTGAGCATTGTTCCCAAGTAAAACGTTCTTTCGCGGTCGCAAAGCTTTTTATATCATCGTTAGCTTGCTGCATTTGTTGAAGGCTTTCGTTCTGTTACTCTTCTGAAACACCTCTCTATACCTGTATATAACGGGTGAGACATTTAAAACGTGCTACCGGAATAATTCAATTGTTATCGGAGATTAATAAGAAAAAATACGTTTCGATGAAAATTACTCGGTTTCGAGTTTAAACATAATCCCGTGTTACGCCAGTGAATATTTATTTTATTTTATTATCTACAAAATAAAATCATATAAATAAGGAGAATAATATAGGAAAAAATACGGAGCAACTCGACTGTATGCATTTTTTAAAACACCCTATTGGATTGTGCATAGAAAAAATCATACATCATTTTATATTTTATTTAAAAAAGAAAAATAAAGTTAGCCATATTGTGTTCATCAGAAAAAGAAAAAGAAATAACAAGGAATCATCGAAACCGAGTTAATTTCGATTGACACATTTTTTTTTCTATCACCAATTATAATCGATTTATTCAGTTGGTCCGTTTTAAATGCCCTACCCGATATATATATATA